>NW_024426885.1:7597381-7690879 GCF_017311325.1 Ursus maritimus | reverse complement strand
AAAAAAAAAAAAAAAAGAAACGCAGAATCTCAGGGCACCTGGTTGGCTGTCGGAAGAGCACGCAGCTCTTGATCTTGGGGTTGTAAGTTTGAGCCCCACATTGGGTGTAGAGATTACTTAAAAATAAAATCAGAAAAAAAAAAAAAAAAGAAATGCAGAATCTCTTTTCATCCCAGACCTACTGAATTAGAATACGGATTTTAATAAGCTCCCCCAGGAAATTCACATGTATCTTAAAATTTGAGAAACAGTGATCTAGATCCGGACGCCAAGCAGCATCAGCATTGCTTGGGAGCCTGTAAGAAATGCAGGTTCTTGGGCCCATCCCAGACCCCCTGAATCCAAAACTCTGTTTGAGTAAGCCCTCCAGGTGATTTTAATGCACATGAACATTTGAGAGGCACTTCTTGACCGATGGCTCCTTACTTTTCTACTATGGATCACCCAGACTTCTCTTGGTCTGGTCTCACTTTCTAGGGGAGACACACTTTGATAAGAATAGAAGGTTCCCGTGGGGGACTCTAACTTTGCCTGCACGGTGTCTCTTCCTTCTTTTTCTTATCTACTCGGACTACTTAAACAAAATGCCACAGACTGGAGGGGGGGTTCTACACAGCAGAAACCTATTGCTCCCAGTTCTGGAGGCTGGAAGTTCAAGATCAGAGTGCCAGCTCAATTGGGCTTGGTCCAATCTCTTCCAGGTTGCAGACTGCCTGATTTCTTGCAGTGCTGGCACCGGATGGAAGCACGAGCTAGCTCCCTGGGTTGCTTTTTTTTTTTTTAATTTTATTTATTTGACAGAGAGACAGCCAGCGAGAGAGGGAACACAAGCAGGGGGAGTGGGAGAGGAAGAAGCAGGCTCATAGCGGAAGAGCCTGATGTGGGGCTGGATCCCATAACGCCGGGATCACACCCTGAGCCGAAGGCAGACGCTTAACCGCTGTGCCACCCAGGCGCCCCCCTCGGTTGCTTTTATCAGGGCATAATCCCATTCATGAGGACTCCATCTCATGACTGCATCACTTCCCAAAAGGCCCCACTTCCTAATACCATCATGTTAGGCGTTAGGATTTCAACATATGAATTTTGTTGAGGACACACACTTTTAGATCATAGCACTCTTGTAATAGTGCCCTGCTTTTTGCTGGGAGGCCTCCCCTCCCAAGTTCCATGGGCGGTAAGACTATGAACACCAGCCCTGGTAGGCACCTAGGTGAGGCTGCATCGGCATAGTACTGCTTCCCTCTGAACACGGACATGAGGAGTTTGGGGGCTCTGACACAAGAGGGCCAGAGTTTTTTCTGGAAGCGTCAGACCAAGTTGAGGAATAGGTTCTTCCCCATGTGGTTTTCCTGGGACGCTACGGGCCTGGAACTGTCACAGCTCTCTCTCCCAGTTGCCTGGAGAAAGCCTGACCACACTGAGAGAGAAGGAAGTCAACCCACAGATGGGGCGGAGCCCAGAAATGGAGAGTCGGAGAGCCTAGAACAGCACCATTTAAGCCTTGGAACCAGCCGTGCCTGAAGCCATCAATTGCTGGACTATCTGGTCACATGAGCCAATACATTCCTTTGAAATTTAAGCCGTTTGAAATTGGGTTACTGGCAACGAAAGTCCTAGCTGATACAAGCAAATATAGAAGGATTATACGACATCGACTATAGCAATAGAAGATTGAATGGATTCACATTGGAGCGGAAATACAGACATGATTTGTAAACTTATAATTGGAAATGTAACAGGCCCGAAGCTCTGCCCACTGAAGTGTTAACTGAACTAGCTCTGGCCCGAAAGATATAAACAAGAGTCTACTGGATCAGGATTTGGGGGAAGCCTTTTGTTTTCCTGGTATAACAGCATGACTCCGCTGTCACAGGCCCTTTGCCCTTTTCCTTCCCCTTCTTCTTGCCTGAAATGCAGACATAATGTTTTAGGGGTACAGCAGGCACCGTGAAAGCATGAAGGTGAACATCTCATGTTAGGGATGGAAGAGCAGGAAAGGGAAGGAGGCTATTCCTGATATCCCTGGAAGCTATTGTACCCGCCCAGGCTGGCCTCCCTCTTGACTTCCTGATATATGAGAAAAGTATCTCTATTTTACTGAGCAACTACAGCTGGGTTTCTCTCACATGCAGCCAAATGCAACCCTAACTTATACAATGTCCTTCACCCATTATATCCAAAGAAAGGTCATGGACTTTTGGGCTAGGTCCAAGTCCATCTGTGGCCCACAATACCATGTTGTCACCTTGGACCAATGTCATTCTTCAGATGAGAAACCTGAGTCCCTGTATTCATTTCCTATTGCTACTGTAACAAATTGCTACGAATGTGGTAGCTTGAAACAACACAAATTGATAATCTTATGGTTCTAGAGGCAAGAAACCCTAAAAGCAAGGTGTCAACAGGGCTGAATTCCTTCTGGAGACTTCAGAGGAGAATCCATTTCTTTCCCTTTTCCAGCTTCTAGAAGCTGCCTGCATTTCTTGGCTCACGGCCCCTTCATATTCAAGGCCAGCGGTGCAGCATTTTCAAATCTCTTTCCCTCCCTCCCTCCCTCTCTCAGCTCTGCTTCTGTTGTCATGTCTCCTTCTCTGACTCTGACTCTCCTGTCTCCCTCTTTCCCTTATAGGGACTCTTGTGATCACACTGAGCCTATTTGGCTCATCCAGGATGACCTTCCATTTCAAGATCCTTAGCTTAATTGCACCTGCAAAGTCATTTGGCCAGGTAAGGTAGTACATTCACGGGCTCTGGAGAGAAGGCTGTGGACACCTTCTAGGGGCATTATCTTGTCTACCACAATCCTAGATAGAGAAAGTGGTTTGCTCAAGATCCTACATGGCCAGTAGAAGAGGGAGAACCATGGGCAGGCTCCCCACCACTGGCAGAAATGTCCTTGCTTCTCCTCCGTGGTAGGAAGCTACAGGCCAGCCATTCTTCAAGATCCATTTCAGGCTGTCCCTCGGCTCAGAAACCACTGCTGCCCTCTGTGGCTAACAGAGCCCATTCTCTTGGCTGTGTCTATGTCACTTATTGGGACTTGGCACACATTTGGTACACCTTCAAAGTGTATGTCTTGTTCTTGGCAGTCTTGACTCAAAGGCAAAGATCACACCTTAGACCTTTTTGCAATCCTAGAGCCCTGAGCCCGCAGAGTAGACTTTCAATACATGTCTTCAGAGCATGATGTTCATGGCAGACTATCCAAATGGACTCACTCAGCTCCTGTACCACAGAATCTAGAAGGCTAAAAACTGCATTTCCAAGACTCCCTTGCAGGTTGGACTAGGTTCCACCAAGTCAGACATGGTGAAAGCAAGGTAAGTGGTAGCCACAGGTGGAGAGAATCCTTCAAGGACACGGTAGGGGGTGGATTTGGTTCCTTGGGGCCTGTACTGTCAGGTCCCTGGTAACTTTGGGGCCAAGTACCCCAATGGAATCATGCAATTGGGCATTTCTCATAACTGCATAGCTCTTGGCTGTATAGTACTTGAGCTTGGTTCTCCAGTTCCCATGGAAATCTGTAAGCTTCATCTGCCTGGTGTAAACATAACGCTTTAGCTGGTGTGGTTTCTATTTTCTGCAGCTAAGAACCATGGCTAATGTTCTTTTATTTATTTATTTTTTAAGGTCTAATATTCTTTTCTCCCTCAGCCAGATTGTAAATTCCCAAAGGGCAGGAACTACATTTTACATCCCTCCTGTAAAATCAAGAGTACACAGTTCCCCAGTAAACTTAGCAACACGATATGCACAAGTCATTGAACGGAGTTAAAATTCTACGATTCTGACAAATTTTATGTCACGTCTGTGACTGAAGAACTTGAGATGAAGTGGCCATTCTAATTTGGTCTTCTTTTGCTAAGTCACACCCAGAGGAGCCTGATTTTTTTCAAGTTTCTTTCTTTTTTTTTTATTTAAAGATTTTTATTTATTTATTATTTGAGAGAGAGAGATAGCAAGCAGGAGCACCCAGTGGGTGAGGGGAGGGGCAGAGGGAGAGACAAGCAATCCTCCCCCACTTTGAGCAGGGAGCCTCAGGAGGGGCTCCATCCCAGGACCCCAATATCATGACCTAAGCTGAAGGCAGATGCTTAACTGACTGAGCCACCCAGGTGCCCCTCAAGTTTCAATTTAAGTACTTGCAAAGGTAAGAGGGGTAGTCAAGGAAACTTCCCCTTTTCCATTTCTATTTATTGCAAAAATGAGGTAACATTAAATGGATTGTAACAATTCATCCAAAATGTCACTAGCCTAACACACTGCAATGTTTCCATTTTCTTCCCAGCCCTATTCCTATGCATCCTTAATTTTGCAGGGCTGTGGTCTACGTTACTTCCTGGTAATGTAAAATTTACTACAGTTTTGTAGTCTGCTTTCTCATATGTTGTAACACAAGCAATTTCCATGTTGTTACCTAGTTTTCATTTTGGGTGGCATATTTCTTTCTGTAGCCATGTTACACTTGTTTGCACATTGACTTACCTTCCAGCTTGTTCTGGCATGATAGCTTACATTGCACTCAACCTTCTTTAGAATCACTTCCTTAGCATCAATTCCCAGGCGCAGGATTATCCGGCCAATTGGTCCAACTATCTCCATTGCTTTTTGGGCTGTCACAATCCCAGCAAAAGGATGAGGACACCAATGAAGCACTGATCTCTTTAACGTTTGCTACTTTTACAGGTGCTTCCTTGTCTTGATTTGCCTTGCTCTGGTTTTTAGGGAGGTTGACTATTTCCCACCGGCTTGTTTTTTGCTTTTCCTGGCGTTTGCCCACTTGGGGAGCTGGCTCCCATTTCGTGGGCGTGTGACCCGGGAATGGGGAGGCCGCATCCGGGGTCCGGGTTCCTCGTCTCGCGGTTCCGGGTTTGCACCCGGCCCACCCCACTGGCCCCGCCCCACCCCGCCGGACTGCACAGCCCAGGACTACACTTCCCAGGCGCCCCTGCGCGGCGAGCCCGCCCGCAGTTCCCAGCCGCGGGTTGGGATGCGGAGTCTGAGGTGCACAGCGGAGCGCAATGGCCGCGTGGGGCAAGCGGCTGGCCGGTGTGCGCGGGGTGCTGCTGGACATCTCGGGCGTGCTGTACGATGGCGGTGAGGACGGCGGCGCGCCGATCCGTGGCTCGGTGGAGGCGGTGGCGAGGTGAGTGGGCCGCGCGGCCGCGGTGGGCGCGAGACTCGGCGCTGAGTCGGGTCTCACCGACGGCTTCTGGCTGCTTCTGGGGGCGGGGCTGCGGCTCTGGCCCCGCCCCCGCCCGCGTCTCGTGAACCCACCTGGGCTGGACCCCGCCGCAGCACCCCCCAGCTGAACATAGGGTCTCTGCTGGTCCGAGGTGCGCCGTCGACAGGGCAGCCCCGACTTCCTGCGGCAGCTGAGCGCTTGAGGTAGGGCTGTTCTGAATTGAGATGCACAGCCCACGCCGGATTTCGAAGACTTAGTGACAAAAACGTAAAGAGTTCTTTGTGTTGCTTTATAGGGTTTACATGTTGAAGTGATACTAATTTGAATAGATTAGGTTAAATAAAATATATTAAATAGATTCCACCTGTTTTTTACTTTTGTGAATGTAGCTACCAGAAACTTTAAGTCATGTATGTGCTGTCGTCATTGGTTTAGGGGGGTGGGGAGGTGAAGGGCATCTTGCCCCCCAAATCTTGCGCACAGAAGACCACGCAAGCACTACGTTGGCACCACTGGACCCTCCGCTTTGTAGTTGCCATTGGCACGACAGACCAGTGCTGCCATGATTTGGAAGGGCAGCCAGGAAGGGCTAATTGCCCAGGACTTGACTTCCCAGACTCACTGGTTGGAGGCCGCTGGGTTAGTGGCCTGATCTCACTAGAACTCAGTTTACCTATCTCTAGATGGCAATTAAGTGAGCCTCTTGGTCCTTCTCAGGGAGCGCACCCCACCGGTCTGTACAGGAGCCAGACTGTCCTGTGTAGCAAAGTTGGAGGTGTTTGAGAGGCCAGGAACTCGGAAAAGGGAGACATTGCCACAGGGAGTGCATGTGAAGGGCAGCCCAGACCTAGGAGACTCCCGACGGCCTTGGGAGCGTCATTTCCTAAAGTACAGGTTTAAGTTCTGCCCTTTGCCTTAGTCTCTGTTTACCCCAAGGCTTCAGACAAACTCTGTCATGAACAAGAATATTATGGGAATGCGGCAGAGGGCACTGGCTGTATTTTGGGGTTAAGTGAACCTAGTATGGGGAAGCCCGAGGTCACAGTCTCAGGGCTGTGACTAAGGCAGACAAGTCTTCGTGGGACTCATTGTCTGCAGGGGAAATGGACAGTACACTTGGACGCAGACAAGTAAACATAAGGTTGGCTGAAAAAGTGAGAGAGGAGAGGTTGGACTTTTCTGAGGAGAAAGCATTGGACTCAATCAGAGGGTACGAAGGGCCATCTGGGATGAGGGTCAGAGGACATGCATTCCAGCTAGAGGGAATAGCAGCTGCAAAGTCCTAGTGGCAGAAGAGAGCTTGGCACATTCATGTTCATGGAACCACAGAGGGGGAGCATGGCTAAAGCAAGAACTTGTTGCAGACAGGTGCCTGGACATTATCCTGAGTGTGGTGGGAAGTCACTAAAGATTTTAGGCTGGAGTGTCATGTGATCTGATTTATGTTTTAAAGAACTTGAAATGTAAAAAGTGAGACTATATAAGTACCAAATGAAAACAGGAGATTTCCTTTGAAATCCTGGAGTAGAGGACCTTTATAATTTTGCCCCCAAATCTAGAAATCAACAGCAAAAAAATCAACAGCCTAATAGAAAAATGCCCAAAAGATATAAACAATTAGTTCACGAGGGAGAAAGAGCAGATGACCCCTAAGCGTAGGAAAGATGCTCAGCCTTACTTAGAGAAGAGAAATGCAAATTGAAACTATGCCAAGATGCCATTTTTCATCAATATGTGAAAACTGCCAGAAACGCACAACTTTGGGCATGCATTCACTAGGTGAGAGTTTGCGGAAACAGACCCTGTCGTACGTTGCTTGTGGAAGATACATTTGACATTATCTCTCACCAGTTCCACTCTGGAAATTGCCTTGCCTCATATGTGAGAAAAGACATCAGTGCGAGGTTGTTCATGACTGTAACTTTTGAAATAGGAACACACTGGGAACAGCTCAAATATCCCGTCTATGCAGGGGAACACCATTCAGCGTAAAAAGGAATATGTGTGCCTGTTGTATAGACGTATTGTCAGTAAAGACAGCAAAGCACAAAACGGGCTGTGCGGTGTGTCTTTTGGTGGAAAAGGCAGAAATGCAGGCCTGTGTTCCTGCTGCTGTGTTTGTTTAAGGAACCTGAGGGAAGAGCTTCAGTGTTTGAAGAGCTAGGGGGTGGACAGTTGGGGAGCGCTGTGTGGTTGATTCTTCACTGTACAGCTTTGTGTATTAACTTTTTTTAACTTTTTGAACTATGTGAATGTATCTCCCATTTGAAATTTTGAATTGCAGATACTTTTGTCAATTATACGTCAGTAAAGCTGGAAAAAAGGTACCTCATCAAAAAAACAAAAAACAAAAAAACAAATATTTTAAGGTCACTCTAGTTGCCACGTGGGGAATGGCCTGGCCGTGGGGCAGACGACAGGGCTCAAGAGAGGAAGCAGGGGCAGCAGTTAGGAGACTATGGTGTGGTCCAGAGAGAGATGGTGGGGCGTGGACTAGGGAGGTGACAAGAAGGGCGTGAATGAAAGAGAAGTTTTGGAAGCAGGACCAGGAGGGCCTGCTGATACAGGGAGTGTTGTGGGGGCCAGGGAGAAGAGGAAATAAAGAATGGCTCCCAGTGTCGGACTAGAGCACCTGAAGGGATGGAGAGGGTGGGAAGGGGGTGCAGGCTCTGATAGCTCGTGATGTATGTCAAGTTCTTCGCCCAGTGCTAAGTGCGGGTAGACCCCATGACAGCACAGTAGACATACATATGTACATACATACATACATTTATTTAAGTTTTGGGATTTTTTTATTGAAGTATAATTGATATACAATCTTATGTTAGTTTCAGGTGGACAACCTGTTGATTCAGCAATTCTGTACATCATTCAGGGCTCACCACGATGAGTGGAGCCGCCATCGGTCACCAAACAACATTATTACAATATTATTGAGTACATTCCTTGTATTTCTGGGCAGGCGAGGCTGCTCTCAGAGGTGCCTATTCTGTGCTAGGTATTCGTGCTTTCCTTTCAATGTCTTGACAGTCTGGGGTGGGGAGGGGCTGTGGTTCCCCTTTATCAGTCGAAGCCACTGCAGTTCGAGGCGTGCCAGGGTCTCAGCTGGGATGGCCCAGGGACCATGGGGACCCAAGTCTGCCTGACTCCCAACCACTGTGCCCGAGCCATGCTTTGAGTCCTGTGTGGGAAGAGTGGGTATTGAGAAAGGCCAGGGGCTTCCAGCAGCGGGTCCTGAGTAATGCTCCCACCCTGACACAGACCTGTCCGACAAATGCGTGTGCAGATCCCAGAGTGTGGCAGTAAGGAGGGTCCCTGGCCTGTTCACCTCTGTGGCTTCCGCACTGGCACCTTCCCACCCGTCTCCGGAGGGTTTTGTTTGATTTACTTTAACTCAGGCTGATCGAAGTAGCTGGGATGTCTCCGGTAGCAGCTGTACTGTAGAAATCTAACACCTGTGTAACAGCAGCCTTGAAATTCATCAGAAAAGGGGGATTCCCTTCTCCAGAGCATGTGGGATTATTTTCGGTGAGGGGACACAGTACTCCTTATCCTGGGGGATTTTATCATCGTGCTGCCCAGGGGCCTGGAGAACTAATGGCTTCGTCCCTTTGAAATCTCCCAGGCTCCCAGGCCACAGGACCAAGTCCCCATGCCTCCTCCGGGTCCACCAGGGCCTTCTCAAGTGAGCTCTGTGGCCCCTTGTCTACGCCCTCACCCACCTCATCCCCTTGCTCCTAGTTGCAAACACTCCTGGGCAGGGTTTTCACTGATGAGCCACTTTGTGGCTAAGCACCCACTGAGCCTGGGTCCACCCACACCCCGGTGGGCTCTGGCTCTCTGGACATCCTTTTCCCTTGGCCTCTTCTGCCCAGCCTCCAGTGGCTCACAGATCACACTCAAGCCTTCCTTGTGGGTGGCCCTGGGCAGGCACGAAGCCCAGCATCCAGATGGTCAGTGGTAGTGAGTATGGTGCTGGAAGCTTCCCCCTGCTTTTGGAGCTTTCCGTGGGGACGTTTCACACATGCAGCATGCCCCTATTTTGTAGCGACCGAGCCAAGCCTGGACCCTCCCAGGAACCTCTTACGGAACAGGTCCTGGCTGCCCAGGTGAAGAGCGCCCTGCGTTTGGCTTCTTTCTATAGTGTTTGCAGCCACAGGAGTGGTTCTTTACACCCTGCACTCCGTGACCCCCTTGATAGGCGAGGCTCACTTCGATGTCTGAGGAGCTCAACGGAAGTCCCTGGGGTGAAAGCAACTGCAGAGGGACAAGCGTCATGGGGAGGGGACAAGGTCCTGGGGGACCAGTCGCCTCATGGCAGCTCCCCAGCACCACAGGCTCCCAGCAGCACCGTCCATTTGGGGAACCCTGGAGGGGGCGGCTCACTACTCTTCTTCCTAGACTTTCCGTAGTGACATGTTGTCTCCAGGTTTTCTGAAAGGTTCCCACTGTTTTGGGGACACAGAGCACATGCAGAGGATAAAGCCTGCTTTCCACAACTATGTGGACAACAGTCAGAGTGGTCACCAATGATGGAGGGAGGCCTGTCGTGTCCCGGCTGGGTGCTTGACCGCATAGCTACCTCCACAGGCAGCCCCCACCCAGGTAGGGATTTCAGGCCCCTTTTCACAGTGTCAGAGGCGCAGAGATTCAGGAACTGGCAGAAGTGGAAAGGTGGCTGGGCCGGGTTAGCCCTTGGGCTCCTGTGACTCCAAGGCCTCCATGTCCCTCACAGCACCACGCTGCCTCTCGGTTTGCTCCTTCATTCACTCCCACCCAACAAGTGTTTACTGAGCCCTTCTAAACTGCCAGGACCCTCGGCAGTGAACAAGGCAGAGGGAAGTCCCAGCCCTTGTGAAGCTGAGGGTCCAGTTGGCAGAATCCGTGTAAACAGCACCTGGAAAGGCCCACGTCCGATGCAGGGAGACCCAGCCGGCAGGGAGCTGGGGAGCTGGGGTGTGGGAACATAGCCTCGCAGGTCCTGCGGTGTGCGCTGGGATCTGCAGAGGTCATTAGGGCCAGGAGTGTCCCGGATGGAACTGAAGGCCCAGGGTTCGGAGGCCATGCCGGCTCCTTTCTGGAGCTGCTGGGGATGGTGCTGCAACCTCTCTCACTGCTCTAGGATTTGTGGGTGGGCGTGGTAATGGACATCTGTAACCAGCCCGGGGTGCCCCCAACATTCCCTTTATTAGAGCCCATTCTTGGGCATTTGGGCTCTCCGAGGGGAGCCATTCAGAGGCAGGGCCAGGCACAGCGGGGGCCGCAGGGGCTGGCCCAGGGGCCGGCCAGCACAAAGGAGAGCCCTGGAGGCATCTGCATGTGAAAGGCAGGTGGGCATTTACTGCATCCTGTCTCAGGCCACTAAAGCACATCTGCTGGGCCCTGCCGGCCCAGCCTTTTTGTGGCCGGCGGAAGGAAGCAGGCCTCGGCCCAGGGCCGCTTCATAAAGCAATTCCCACCCAGGACCGCCAGACCTACAACCTGTCCTTCCAGGTGGGGCCTCTCAAGCCCCAGGGTGCACCGGAAGCCCTGGGACCCTGTTGACACTGAGGCCCCTCCCAGCAGGTTTTGGAGCAGCTAAGGGTGGGGCCAGGGGCACCTTGTCGGAAGTCGCCAGCCTGCAGACCATAGGACCGACCCCTCCTCCCCTCTCCTCCTTAATCCTGGGCCACCCTGGCAGCATCTGGGCCTAGGAGTGGCAGTACTAAGAGCTGCTGAGGGACAGCTGGGAGCCTCACCTGTGCTGCCGCACCCCATCCTCCCGGCACCTGCCAGGGGAGGCCCCTGGGGATATCGGAGGGGGTGGCTGCTTGGTTGAGCTTGTTTAGTTTAGGCCAACAGGAGCTCTCCTCACTCAGCCCAGACCTGGGACAAGGTGTGTTTTGATGTGTACCTGCTGCCATTTCATGAATGGCTCCCTCCTGTAAACATTCCCGACTAGGGCACGAAGGTCCAGAGTAAAGAGTCCAAGTCCTTTTGTCACCAGCCCTGGCCCACGCATTCTCCCAGGGTAACAGTGTGGTTCCTCCCTTCCTCTCGATTTCCACCCCCCCCCCTCCGAAAGCACAGAGGACTTGAAAGCCCAGTGCCTCCCTTTCCTGACGTCACACCCTCCTCGCCCCCTGCCCCACACTCCTGCCTCCTCCATCCTGGTGCTCACAGGTCACTGGAGGCTGAGTCCCTGCAGATCCCGAGCCCGGGCTTTCCAATCTTCTGTGGCCTCAGAGCATTTGTCCCCCAAATGAATCCACAGTAGGAACCCCCCCATTAAAAAAAAATAAAAGAACAAAGTTTGACAAATGTATATTTTCTCTGTTCAAATCTATAATTGATGACAAAGCCAGCAGTGAGAACCATCAGAGTGTTTTGATGAATAACAATATTAAGTCAGGGCCAGTGGACAGCCCAACAGTTTATTTTTTTATTTTTATTATTTTTTTTAAAGATTTTATTTATTCATTAGTTAGAGAGTGGGTGCACACGCACACAAACAGGGGGAGGGGCAGGGGGAGAAGCAGGCTCCCCACTGAGTGAGGAGCCCAGTGCAGGACTCAAACCCAGGACCCTGGGATCACGACCCGGCAGACGCTTCACCGACTGAGCCCCCAAGGCGTCCCCCTGTTTTATTTTTATTTATTTTATTTTTTTATTTTTTATTTTATTTTTTTTTTAAAGATTTTATTTATTCATTCGACAGAGAGAGAGACAGCCAGCGGGAGAAGGAACACAAGCAGGGGGAGTGGGAGAGGAAGAAGCAGGCTCACAGCAGAAGAGCCTGATGTGGGGCTCGATCCCATAACGCCGGAATCACGCCCTGAGCCAAAGGCAGACGCTTAACCATTGTGCCATCCAGGCGCCCCCCCCGTTTTATTTTTTAAAGATTTTATTTATTTATATGAGAGAGAGGACGAGCAGGGGAGGAGCAGAGGAAGGAGAGGGAGAAGCAGACTCCCCACTGAGCAGGAACCCCAATGAGGGGCTCGATCCCACAATCCTGAGATCATGACCTGAGCCGAAGTCAGACGCTTAACTGACGGCGCCACCAAGGCTCCCGACAGCCCCACAGTTTATATGTTTATAGCTTCGTGTGTGTGGCTGGGAAACAAGCTGCGTGTCTATCAGGAGAAGAGGAGGGCCTAAGTTACGGTTCATCCAGACCATGGAATATTCTGCAGCTGCTCGATGTTGACATTAGTTTCTATCACACGAAGGTTGTATATAGTCAGTAAAACATGTTCTAGGATAATGTGTATGAAATACCATTTTTGTCCAAAAAGATAAAGGAGACCCGACAGTCCACACGTATCTGAGGCAGAGAGCCGAATCAGGCACCTGACCCACACGGAGGGAAACTGAGGGATGTTGGATGCGTGCATGAGGCCACATGGGGCAAGAGCTGTCTCTCGGGTTCTCATCTCAGCACAGATGGGCAGGGTCACCATATGGAAATCAGGGGCAGCCAGGCTGGTGGTTCTGGAACAGAGTTAATGGTTTACCCCAACAATGTGGCCTCTGGTAGGAAGCCCCTGAGATTAGAGGTCATTGTGGCATGGGTTACTCAGGAGGCTCACAGAAGGAGTCGTGACCACTGCCGCCCCGCCCCACCCCTAGCACCCCAAGGATGTACGGAGAGGCCATATTGGCAAACCCAGCCGAGCCCTACGTGTAGTGGTGTGCAGGGCAATTCCCCATGACCACGGGGCTGACAGCATGCTGCCCATGCGTAGAGAAGGAACCAGAGACTCAGAGAGAGTCACTTAAAGATGCCTCACGGGGAAGGAGAGTGGGGCCGGTGCCCTCCCCAGGACCGGGGCTTCTTCCTACCTGTCACCGGAAAGAACGCAGGTGTCAGCTCTTATAGGTGAGGGCCTGGGTTTGGAGTCCCAGCTCTGTCCTGTGGTTGTGGTCTTGGGCAGTTTCATAGCCTTTTTGTGCTTCAGTTTCCCACCTGCATCACCAGGGGTAAGTTAAGTGGGATCTTTTCTCTTAAACCACCATTTTACTTGTGCCACGTCTGGGAGCTAAAGGAGCATTTTGTGGCTTGAACGGTCAGATAATGGGGAAGAGGTGGTTCTTTGGCAAATAAGAAGAGTCTTTCAGTTATTGAACTTGGTGCTGATTCAACCCAAATCTCTCAGCTCTGCCCAGATTGTATTTTTCACATGTGTATACATTTTCATGAGGCCGGTTCATAAAAAAGGGTTCTCTTCTGTCCTCTGCCCCTGGCTGCCCCGGGTGAGGCACTCAGCCCCTCTGAACCCCAGGTCCTCATCTGTAAATGGGGATAGAGACCCATCTCCCAGGTTGTCTTGAGAAGTCACTGTGAGCCTGTGGGTCATGCGCTGGGTGGCTGGGGGAAGCGCTGGCAGCCAGTCCCTGGGGAGCTGTGGTGGCGACCATTGGGGTTCCCTTTGTCCTGGGTGCCCCAGGATTGTTCATCAGGGCAGGCAGCCCTGGATTTTTACCCCATCCTCCCTTGGCTAGATTGAACTTTGCCCTCTTTCTTTTGTTCTCTCTTTTTTTTTTTTTCCATTTTGCCCTTTTTCTTTTTTTTTTTTTTTTTAGATTTTATTTATTTATTTGACAGAGATAGAGACAGCCAGCAAGAGAGGGAACACAAGCAGGGGGAGTGGGAGAGGAAGAAGCAGGCTCATAGCAGAGGAGCCTGATGTGGGGCTCGATCCCATAACGCCGGGATCACGCCCTGAGCCGAAGGCAGACGCTTAACCGCTGTGCCACCCAGGCGCCCCATCATTTTGCCCTTTTTCTTAACAGTGCTCTCTGGACGCCCCACCTGCCGGCGCCTCCTGGCCCTGGTTCACTGGGCATGTGGCTTGCTGTCAGACTGCCTGCCTCGAGGGCCCAGACGTCCCCAGCCCGGGCTTGCCAGAGGTGCAGTTGGCACTGTCACCACCCACGTCTTCACTGGCATTTACTGAGTATTTGCAGTGTGCTAGGTTCTTCAGATATATATATATACATATATAAATGTGTAGGGAGTGGGAGAGGAAGAAGCAGGCTCACAGCAGAAACTCTGTTTCTTGCCTGGACTCTGATGACACAGTGATGTGCATCACTGCTCACAGTGTGTCAGATGGAGAATGGGGAGGGACCCTAGGGCAGGGGAGCAGCTGGCTGTCAGCCTAGCCAAAGCTCTGCTGGATCAGTGGAAGGAAGGGGGAGGTGCGGCAGGCCAAGCCCAAGCTCCTGGCAGAAGCTGTTATAGGTGCCCCTTGGCGTTCCTGGGCCAATGGTGACACCAACCTGTGGGACGGCTCACGGCATGCCCAGTCCTGGAGAGCAGAAGACCAGGCACTGCTGTTACCCAATTTCATGACTGGGACTGTGGGACCCCAAGAGTCTGGTCTCTGGATGCTTGGCATTCAGTGTAGGACCTCAGCTGGGAAGCCGGACCCTATACTTATGGGGCAAAAGCCCTTCTGCTGTCCTCCAGCCACGAGGCGGCTCCCTGACCCCAGTGGATGCTCGTCGTTGGGGCCCATGGGGACCTGGGCTGGGTCCCTCCCTGAGTCAACATGGGCACCTCTTGGTATGTGCGAATGACTGTGTTTTCCTGTATAGAAAGTGCAGGAAATCCAGGAATGGCTGCAAAACTGTTCCTGCTCCACTCGTGGGCCCCTGTTTGACCTTGTATTTAAAAAAAATTGGGTTCTTAGAGCAAATAAGTACTTTATAGGATTCACTTCTTCCAAATGTGTGTTTTCAATCTCTGTGGCTTTCCAAGAGAGATAGCGGCTGGCACAGCTGCAGAGCCCTGCTAAGGATCCCGTCTGGGATCGTGTCTGGGTGCCATTAGGTCAGCTGAGACTGATGTTCGCTGAGGGCCTTGGCTGGCTGGCCATCTGCGTTCCAGATCACGACAGCCCCCTGAGGTGTCGTGAATGACCTTTCTCTCTCTAGGGAAACTGAGTCATAGCTTTATTTATCTGCTGCTGTTCCCCTTGTAGTAGTAATACGGACCCCCCATTCCACCAGGGTACATCTTGAGTTGTGGCCCCAGGGGCAGAGCTGGCTGAGTAGAGGTGGCCCTGGCCCTGACCCAGCGGGAGACCAGAACTCCAGCCCAGGGCGGCCTGGGGGCCTCAGGCAGCTCCTCAAGGACCAGCCCGGAGGAGAGAATCAGAGAAAAGCACACCCAGCTTCCTCTTGATGCGGAGAAGTCACCCATCCCCTCTGGGCGCTAATCTCATTTTTCACTTCAGGTTTAACCTGCCAACCTGGGACCTCACCTTCCCGCCCAGGAACCCACTCAGCTCCAGGCCTCCTCCCTCCAAGGTCCTGGAGAGGTCTCTCCTTCCGGGTGGGGTGTGAGGGAATTGGGGGTCAGGTCAGCCCAGGCCCTCCAGACCCTCCCTCAGTAGCACCTGGCCTGTGCTCCTCAGAGGCCTCAGGTGGACATGGGTGGTGGGAGCAGGGGGGGAGATCCTGCCTTCTGCTGCTTGGTAGGAGGGTGGCTGGGACAAGGTGGGCGAGTGCCCTTGCGTACTCGGGCAAGTTAGGGCAGGTGGAGGAGGAATGAATACTGGAGGGAGCAACCTGCCCCCTGCCGCGGGCCGCTGTTCTCAGCCAGCACACCATGAGCTCTCACCGCGTGCCAGGCCCGTGCAAGCACATTGCAGCTCCCGCTGGAGCCTCACAAGGGGAGGCAGGTGCTCTGATGATCCCCATTTTACAGATGAGGAGACTGAGTCACAGAGAGAAAGGAGAGCTCCCTGAAGGTCCCACAGCCATTAAGTGGCAGAGCTGGGACCCCATCCACAGTCATCGGACTCTTGAAGTGCCTCCTTGTCACCACGTGGCCATGTGGCCTGCTGCTTGGCAGTAGAGCGTCTTTCGGGCACGTCTGTCCATCTGTTCCATAGCCTGCATAAAGGAGCAACTCACTTTAGTACCTTGTGCGTAGGCTCAGCCTCCCGTTTTCCTATCTGGACGCCTCCGGCTCCATTGTGCTTTCTCCTCTGGAATCCTCTAGAAACCTTGCACCAGAAGGATTAGAGACAGACGCTGGAGCAGTGGTGAAGCAGTATAGCCCCACGGGCAGGATTAGCTCTGAGCAGGGGATTTCTGCCTGAGGTTCTCTGGGTACGGGAACAATGTGGTTCCTTTACCAGGTGGGCGCATCAGATCTGGAATTTGGATTAGTTTGGGACTTCCCACAGAAGGGCGTTGCCACGCTCCAAGGGCCATGAAAGCCGAGCCCAAGATGGGCTCTGGGGGGGGGGGGGGGGGGGGGGGGGGGGGGGGGGGGGGCGCTTCCTGGAGGAAGGGAAACATGAACCAGGCCTTGAAGGATGACTACGGCTGTAGGGGAGGGTGTAGCAGACTCTGGGTGACTAGAGGCCTCCCTGAGTCACACGAAGGTGACAGCTTCCCAAGGGCAGGGGATGGAGTGAGGAGGGAGGATGGGCCCGTTGGGAGGGCCTTGTCTGGGGCAGCCTTCTTGCCCCCTGGGTGGCCTCCCCTCCCAGCCCCTCTGTGGTGAGCCAGAGAGGGCAGTGGGCTGTGGAGCTGTGCCAAGGTCGGTCAGGATGTCCAGCAGTCACCCTCGTGCTCTACCTGCTACGGAGCCGTAATGAGAGGGTTTCCATTATTTTCGGGTGAGCGCCCCCGGCAGATGCCGACAGCCAGCAGATGTGTGAGGTCCGAGGTGATTTGCAAGGGACCAGTTCATGTGATGAACAATAATTGCACCAGGCGACGTTGTCACTCAGAGCTTTGTCCTGGCTTGCCGGGACGAGGTAAAGGTCAGTTCAAAGATCCGCTGTGGCCGCAGGAAGTGAGGGCAAATCCTGCTCTCGTGGGACTCCAGGGGAGGGGGCAGCAGGCTGAGGTGGTGGCCGGGGCCTCAGAGGGGCCGTCTGGTCAGAGCCCCGTTCTGGGATGCCAGGGCCCTGCAGGAGGACACCTGTTCCAGGCGTTCTTGGGTTTTGGGGCGGGGTGGGGGGAGTGGGGATAACACAGCCTAGCCTGGAGCTGGGCCCAGCCGGACGCTGAAATCCTGTATGTTTGCTTTCCTGGGAAGGCGCTGGCAGGCTGTGCTGAAGTCCCGAGGCCATGGTGGGCTGGGGCTTTGCTCACTTTCTGAAGCCTTGTGGTGCCGGCCCCCTGAGGCCCAATCTGTGACCTCGGGTGGCAGACCCACCAGGAGATGCTGAGCCTTTGGTTCTTTGGCTGTCTCATCTGTTTGGACTGCAGCGCAGAAAACCACACGCTGGGGGCCTCAACAGCAGACGTTTATTGGGGAGCCCAGATCTGCTGCCAGCAGGGTCCGTTTCTGGTGCAAGTTCTCTTCCTGGTTTCTAGGGGGCTACTGTCCTCACGTGGCCTCTCCTTTGCGCAGCAGAAAGAGATCTCTGGTGTGTCTTCTGAGGACACTAATCCTATCCTCTCCCAGCCCCACCCTTATGACCTCACTCAGCCCTTATTATCTCCTTAAGGGCTTCAACACAGGGATCTGCTTCCACATGGGGGGACACAGCTCCGTCCACAGCAGTGGCCATTCAGGGCCTTCCCTTCAGTGCCCACCCCTCACCTCACACTGTCTCCCCATGCACACTCACGTGTGCCCCCCGCACACACCTGGGCTGCTGGGTCTTGCAGGGGGGCACGGTGCTCCCCTTACTGGAATCATGCAGGCCTGCACACGCCACCACGTAGCTGTGCCTGAGGGGTCGGGCCTGTGGGCTCTCCTGCTTACAAGCTGCGTGACTTTATTGCTCTCTGCCCTTCAGAGCCTCCGCTTTGTCATCTCTAGAATGGGGACCGTGGTTCTGGTCTCTCGGCTCATACCCAGTGCTGCCTGCACACCAGGCACCCGGCCCAGGGACGTATGCGGGGACTAAAACACGAGGTTCTGGACCAAATCCGATCACAGATCCTGAGCCCGAGGCAGGGCTCAATGTAACGTCGTATTCATGCTTTACTCTGTTAATAACCCACGCTTTTCTTATTTTCAGTGATTATGAGAAACAGAGAGAGGACCCTGGGACTTGTCCCAAATGGTCAGAAAGGGGGTTCCATTGGTGGGGAGGGGCCCGGATGAACAGACCCACAGGGAGGAGATTTCCCAAACATTTTGCACTAGATTTTTTTCAGGGACTGATTTGATCCTAAAACTAGTACTTTGATTTTAAAGCACATATTTTATGAACTTTGGGGGGTGTTTCAAAGGAGACCCGTGGCTGAAGTGTCCCGAAGTGAGTTGTGTTATTTACTCATTTGTCATCGGCATCTGAAGTCGCATTCTGAATAACAGATGTGAGACACTGTCATCTCACTGTCACACCGATTGCTCACTGTTCTGAGAAGGTCACATCATAATTCATTAGCAATAATTAGTCCCCCGACACCCCTGCACTTCTTTGCTCAACTGCTCCATTAACTTGGGTGCGAATCGCACATCCCAGGCGCCAATCAATGAAGATCTGTCCGTAATGCACAAGGTGATGCTATTAGTTACAATATATTAACTGCCTAATTTAAAAATACAAAAGCTGTCTTTATGAAGGGCAATTAACCACTAAGCGTAATTGATCATTCATAACCCTCTGATTAGGAAAGACAAATATTAAGAAAGGACTGAACCACCTGGGCTGTTGATGAAGACATGGTTAGCCTCGAGGTGTGTGTTCACTGTCGTTGGTCGATCTACAGATTTCTTTTCAAGTGGCACCTGTCAGCTCCAGTGCTTGGAGGGTCAGGAGGCTCCTGTTAACGTGGGAACACCTGCCTGTTTCCGACGGGGCTAGTGAGGGGGCTGCAGGCTCGGGACACCCTTGGGGGTGGCAGTAGGTTTGGTCGGTGTGGTTCTAAGGAAGGGTCCCTCTCACCGGCTGTCATTTGGATTTTCCATCACTCAGTCATTCAGCAAATGGGAGCCTGCCTGCCGTATACCAGCCCCGTGTGAAGCAGGGATGCTGAGGAGAGTGGACCAGATGTCATTGCTGATCTCATGGAGCACATAGGTCTGGGAGAGCGACAATAAAGATAGAAGTCGGGTGATTGGAGATATTGGTTAGTGTTATAACGAAAGAAAAATACAGCTAGAGGTAGGATAAAGGCAGCATCACACAGGGTGGAGAGGGGGACATTGGATAGACCTGCCACCTTTTCCCAGTTCTGTTATCGCTAAGGAGCATTGCATTTGGAGCTTCCTCGACCCCAGGATGGAGCAGATTGCCTGAGCCATCCCGACCCGCTCAGTGACCCTCCTTCCCAGCCTATTTTCTGGCTCAGCTTCCATATACCCAAGGCTGCTCGATGATCCTGAACCTGACTGGGGCCTCAGAGGGCAGGGCCTGCACCACACCCGCTCCTCTCTCTGCCCCGCCCACCCTTCCCTGGCTATCTTGTCTGCTCTGCAAGATTCAAGTTGGGCCTGGCTCTCCTGGGAAGTCTTTTCTGAGACCCCATCCTGGGATGAGACGTTTCCCGCCTTTGGCTTTGCAGGGGAGCTGCGGCGGATGTGCTTCCTGTTCCCGACTCCAGATCAGTCCTAGGATCCGTGTTGGGGTCAAGTAGGCATTAGCCCACGTCCCTAGTGTCTCAGATCCAGGAAGAGGAACAGAAAGTACTTGACCTTTCTGAGGCACAACGTCCTCACTCACAAAGCAGGATAGAAAAAGGATGTTACTGCTAGGGTTGAGACAGAGTTGCATTTTTAGTGGGGTCTCACTTATTTGCCCAAAAGGAGGTTGATTCAGGTCCATCGTTGTGAGAAACTGGGTCTGCTCTGTGTGTTACCTCTGCACACGGGCACGAGTTGGAGCACGTATCTCCTGTACATGTATAGTTATTGATAAATACTAAATGTTAAATTACGCACTTAATACTGGATCAAATGTAGTATTTATATTATAAAAAATGTGAAACTTGGAAGGATGGCTGAAAAGTAAAGCTTTCTCCTGCGCGTTTGGAGACGACTGACATGGATGTGTTAGAGACCTGTTTATAAGCAGTGCCGGGTGACGATGAGTGCACTCGGTTAATTTTCGGAGGGTTTCCCAGGCCTCCTGACGTGTAGGCTGGTGTCTTTCCTGTGACCCCATGCGGCGGCTCTGTGCAGATGCCGAGTAGGACTGTCGTCTTGCACTGGCCACGGCTTGTCCAGGGAGGGCTGTGTATTCGGGCCCGGGCCTGCAGGGACATTGGCCATCATGCTCGACCCCTTGCTCATGGGCTCAGCCGTGCAGCCCCCTTTCCTGTGTAGCTTGAGTCCTCTCTTCCCTCTGCTGGGTGCTGTTTCTTCGCCTCCTGGCCCCCATCTGTCTCTTCATCCCGTTCCAGTCCTTCAGAGCCCCTCCCTGTTCGCAGTCACAAATGCCTCTTCCTTTGTGAAGTTTCCCTTCCACCCCCTGGCCTGTGGCTCCAGCCGGGAGCCTGTCTATGGTCAAGGTTAGACTTCTGTGCACTGGCCTCCAGCCAGGCACTTAGTAGGTGCTCAGTAACTGTTTGTGGGAGGGTTGGATGTTATCGCATTTGGGACCTCTTTAGGCATCTACCTTGTGGCTCTCTATTCCGAGAACCTGCCCGAGCACAGCCGGGATGCAGGAGGTGACCTGGGAGCTCAGGAGAGAAGAAATGTGGGTGCGGCTGGCCTGTAACAGCATCTCACGGTCCTGTTAGGTTAGCGCTGGGCTTGCAGGGGCTCCCTGGGTCCTGTCCGTCCATCCCGGGATCGTCCGTGTACCTGAGGACCGTCTGGCAAACTTTTCTTCAGCGACAGCAATGAGAAGACACACCTCAGCTTGGTCCCTTGGCCTTTGCACTTCAGGGGAAATAGGGATCCGGAGTTAGGCACACGTAGCTCACATGCACGGCGGAAGTGCTGATCATGGTGGAAGGGTCCAGAGAAATTGCTGCGGACATTCACGGTGACCTCTAGCCAGGCCGAGTGGGATGGAGTGGTGGCAGGGAGATGTCTGGTGGGTCTCGGGAGGTGGGAGAATTGGCACGTGTAGAGAGGCACCGTGGCCCAAGGAGAAGGAGTGGATGTGTGTCCCAGGTAGAGGGAGTAGGGACATGTCCCAAGAGAGGGAACAGAGATGTGTCCCAGGTGGAGGGAGCGGAGACGTGTCCTGGGTAGAAGGAGTGAAGGAAATGTGTCCCAGGTGAAGGGTGTGGACGTCTCAGGTGAAGGGGGGGTTATCCCAGGCAGAGAGAGTGGGGATAGAGACATGTCCCGGCGACAGGCTCCGTGAGGATGGAAAGGAGGGTTGTGGGTTAGGGTCGGGGTTCCCTGGAAAGGGTCAGCTCCTGCTCAGCAACTCCTGCCAGACCCAGGGTCAGCCGAGGTCGGCCTTGGGGAGCCACAGTGGTCTGGCCCACACCGGTGGTCCTGATTGCCCTGGGAAGTGACTCCAGCTTCCTCCCTAGAGCCCTACGCTGCGAGTGCTGACAGCACCCTCTGCCTGTCGTGTTCCCACTTCCAGACTGAAGCAGTCACGGCTGAAGGTGAGGTTCTGCACCAACGAGTCGCAGAAGTCCCGGCAAGAACTGGTGGGGCTGCTCCGGAGGCAGGGCTTCGACATCTCCGAGGGCGAGGTGACCGCCCCGGCCCCAGCTACCTCCCTGATCTTGAAGGAGAGAGGCTTGCGGCCACACCTGCTTGTCCATGATGGTAAGCCTGCTGGGCCCTGGGCTTGGTGCGGGCAAAGGTGTCTCCTTTCCAGGTGGGGGCTGAGGGAGGGCGTCCCTCTCACCTGGGCCAGAACTGGGGAGGACACGAGCCCTTGGCTCCTGCCGCTGGTGCTCATGGGCCTGTCTGTGGGGCGGAAACCTCGTGGGCTCCCTGCTGGGGACCAGGCCCCTTCCATCCCTGGTGGAGTACCAGAGGATCCTTAGATGCAGATTCTAGATGAAACGGTTTTTGCAGAGGAAACCCCTGAGCCTGATTTCTTTGATCTAGAATGGATGAAGGGGGCAGGGAATTGTCACAGGGGCAAAATTCTAGCTTCCAGGGTTTGTGGGGCAGGGGGCCCAACTTCCCCTGCCCCCGCCCCAACCCTGAACTTGAACTCTATTTGTGAAAACCAGCCCTGCTCTCTGGCAAATGGCACAAGGTTATGTCCTGATCTTCGTCTGAATGCAAGGATAGAGCCCTTTTGACCCTCCGTGGGGAGTTTTTCTGCAAAGAAGTGGAAGGAGCAGTATTATCTGGTGCTTTCTGAATATTTAAAAAGAAACATAAGCAGTGTTTCAGAATTCAGGACACTTCCCTGTCGTTGCACTGAGCCCTCTTTCTTCCCCTGCACTTGGTATTTTTATTTACAAACCACTGGCAGAAGCGAGCATACTTTCCTGCCTCCCTGAAAGGCCCGAGTGTCAAATCCACAGCTCCAGTGCCAGTTGAGGGCAATATGCCCAGCCTTTAGAAATCCTCTCTCTCAAAATCCTTCCTCTGTGATCTGGGATTTCTGCCAGTGTCTTTAGAACAGGTCCTCAAAGAAAGAGAAAAACTTAAGAAAGAAAATCCCCACCCCTGGGGCAAAGGGAGGACTGCGGGTGGAATGAGCTGGGAAGGGGAGGGGAATTCAGTGTTTGCTCTGAAGGGGGCATTAATCAGTATTAGAGCTGGGGCAGCCTGGAGGGGAAGCCAGATGCCCTGCTCGGCTGCACTCGTGCCTCTTTTTTCCGTAAACATGCCTGTTTTCAGACTTGGAATCTTTTTCCAAGTTTTATTGTTGATGAATTCTACCCCCCCCCCAATATTTTATTATGACATTTTCAAACATACAGCAAAGCTGAAGTAATTCTACTTGGAATATTGGTATGCTCATCACCTTTATTTTACTAGGGACATTTTACTATATTTCTTCATTATTATGTCTTCCCATCCCCTGTCCATCTTTTCATCTTATCTGTTTTTCTTTATAAGAAATCTTTATAAGATTTATTTATTTGAGGGGCGCCTGGGTGGCACAGTGGTTAAGCATCTGCCTTCGGCTCAGGGCGTGATCCCGGCGTTATGGGATCGAGCCCCACATCGGGCTCCTCCGCTATGGGCCCGCTGCTTCCTCTCCCACTCCCCCTGCTTGTGTTCCCTCTCTCGCTGGCTGTCTCTATCTCTGTCAAATAAATAAATAAAATCCTTAAAAAAAAAAAGATTTATTTATTTGGGAGAGAGAGAGTGCTTGTGTGGTGGTGGGTGGAGGAGAGGGAGAGAGGGACTCTAAGCAGACTCAGCATGGAGCCTGATGCGGGGCTTGATCCCCGGACCCTGAGATCAAGAGTCAGATGTTTAACCAACTACACCAGCCAGGCGCCCCTTTATCTTACCTTTTTGGTGCGTCATAAGGTAAGTAGCAGACATTGGTACACATCCCCAAAACATTTCAGCACATCATTAGCTAGAGTTCAATATCTGTTTACTTTTTTTCTTTTGATGTAACATTTACGTACAGTGAAGTGCAAACATCGCAGGTGTACTTCTGCTGAGTTTTGACAGATGCACACATCATGATCCCGATCTAGAACTTTACCGGCACCCTGAAAGTTCCCTCACGTGCTGCCCGGTCAGTCCCCATCCCCGACCCCCTTGGAGGCACCCACTGTTTTGATTTGTTTCATCATGAATAAGTTTGCCTCATTTAATTTTTGTAGAAATAGAATCATGCAGCATCTAATTGTGTCAGGGGTCTCTCCAGACCACCCTCAGGCTTGACGATTTGCTGGAAGGACTCGCAGGGCCCAGAAAAGCTGTCAGACTCAGTTATAGTTTATCGCAGTGAAAGAGCACAGATTCAGCTCAGCAAAGGGAGGAGAGGCGTGGGTGAACTCTGGGACAATCCAGGCGTGACCTTCCAGCGGCCCTCGCCCATGGAGTTGCCCTGAGATGCACTTAATTCCCCCAGCCGAGATTTGTGATGGTACCTGTAACGTGTCGTCCCCCAGAGAAGCTCATTGGAGCCTTGTGTCTAGGGTTTTGAGTAAGAGTCAGGTAGGCACACAGTGCCTGTGGACTGACCCTGTCTACTCAGTCTCCTGCCCCCCAGGGCCTCATGCAGACAAAAACACTTTTTTTTTTTTTTTTAAGATTTTATTTATTTGAGAGAGAGAGCGCGCATGAGCAGGGGGAGGGGCAGAGGGAGAGGGAGAAGCAGACTCCCCACTGAGCACAGAGCTGGACCCGGGGCTCCATCCCAGGACCCTGAGCTCATGACCTGAACCCAAGGCAGACACTTCACCAACTGAGCCACCCAGGCGCCCCGAGGACCGCCTTTCTTTGGAATCTGCAGGGTCTGAGTAGCCCTAGCATGCTGTCGCTAAGACATATCCATATGGTGGCAGGTGTCAATAGGTTTTTTTCTGTTTTGTTGCAGAGTGCTGTTCCATTAAGTGAACATACCATGCTTTGTCCCTTCCCCTGTTGACGGACACCTGGCTGTTTCTGACTTTAGGCTATTAGGGAAGAAATCTGCTATGAATGTTTCTGTGCAGTTCTTGTGGGTAAATACGTAGGAGTGAAATTGCTGGGTCAGAGGGTAGGTGGCTATTCAGTTTTATCAGAATCCGCTAGCCTTTCCCCAGAGGGCTGTATCCTTTCTCGTGCCGGCCAGCTCTAGCAGCCGCTCTGCTTCCCCACCAGCAGCACTTGGCGGGGTCTGTCTTTTTAATTCCTGCTGTTCTGGAAGGTAGGAAGTGATATCATGCGGTTACTTCCATTTTTTAATCCAGCACGGTCAACATCGAATACCAAGATAGGTGAGAATATGCTTTGTCCTAGGAGCTGAAGGCATAAGGCCTTCAGTTTGTCCTTGCAATGTTCCTGATTTTATTTGAAAATTGGAAAGGGCAGGGACACCTGGGTGGCTCAGTCGGTGAAGCGTCTGCCTCCGGCTCTGGTCATGATCCCAGGGTCCTGGGATTGAGTCCCGCATTGGGCTCCTTGCTCAGCAGGAAGCCTGCTTCTCCCTCTGTCTGACACTCCCCCTGCTTGTTCTCTCTCTCTCACTGACAAATAAATAAATAAAATCTTAAAAATAAAATAAAATAGGGGAGGGCAGAAAAGGCAAAGGAAGAAGAGGCTTTGCTAAGGGGATGGGTGAGCAGGGCCAGCGGGGAAGAGCCGCTGCTCCTTCTTTTCAGCATGTGTGTATGTCCCGGTTCTTCTGTCTTCCATGGGGTTGGGCTGGAATGTTCGATGGTCTTTACAGCTTGGGTCCAGCGGTACCAACCTTATAAAGGTTGCCAGCACCTTCATTTCACCCTACGTCTGGGAATCTGTGTCTTCCAGTCAAATGTCCCTTCTCATTGCAGAGCTGTGGGTTCCTGCCTGGGGGATTGAACTGAGTAGCCCCTAGGGTAATGCCAGTGTTGGGGTGGGAGCCCCAGGGGCGGGCCCATCTTTCTCCTGACAGACCTAACTGTGGGGAGTGGAATTCCTTCATCCGTAAAATGGGAGTAAGACCCTTTCCACGCCCGCCTCCCATTCAGCTGGAAGGATCTGGAAGCAAGTCTGAGAAAGGGGCAGGGCCCACGTGGCAGACAGAAGGTGTCCTTGGTAGGAGATGGGACGTAGACCATGCGTCCCCAGAGCTCTATCCCTCTTTCTCTTTCCAGGAGTCCGTTCAGAATTTGGTCAGATCGACACATCCAACCCCAACTGTGTGGTCATTGCAGATGCCGGAGAAGGCTTTTCTTACCAAAACATGAATAAAGCCTTCCGGGTGCTCATGGAGCTGGAAAAGCCTGTGCTCATCTCTCTGGGAAAAGGGTAAGTCAGCTTCCGGAAGAGTGTTTCCTGCTGCTTTGGATGATGTTCTGTAGGTCTCTGGCTTACAGAATCAGTACACAGTGCAGAGAAGTGGGAGTGGGGTGGGCACAGGCCTTCTTTTTCCCTCCCTGCTTTTTTTCCCACGTTTCTTCCTTCCTTTCTTTTAATAATTTGTGAGGAAATGAGAATCCCCTGACTTCGGGGGAGCTGGCTGGTCAGGCTTCGGTGTGGGCGCTGGGCTAGGAGAGGCTGGGAGAGGCTGGAGCCGGGGAGTGTCGCTGCGGACGGAGGCCACATCGAGGTCTCAGAGCGCAGGTGCTCACTGTCCCAAGGTTGGGTGTGTTTGCACAGGGTACAGCACAAGGCCCTGAAAGATCGTCTCCAGGGAACACCCAAGTAGTGAAGAGAAGGCTCGAGGGCCTGGAGGAATGCTCTGGGCCGGGCTGCACATCTCTGGCCGCAGAGCACAGTCTCTGTAAAGTCCTGATTTTGTTATCAGCATTTTTGTCTGAGCCCGTAGCACAGTCTTCACTGTCTCTTTCTTTAAAAAAAAAAACCCAAACCAACCATGCTGGTTATTTTTCTCAACTTTTACCACCAAGACAGCACATGTTCATGGAAGGAAAATTAGAGAATACAGATGAGCAAAAGGAAGAAAACAGAAGGTATTTCCATTCCACTGCGCAGGAAAATAGCAGTCAACATATTCGTGTCTTTCCTTCCAAGTGGTTTCTGGTGCGAAGAAATCCTTACAAAGGGACGTACTTGGAGCCTCAGTATCAAACCTGACCTTGTTTTGTCACCCGGTTTTTGTTGTTCGCCAGATAATACTTTGTGAACAACTTTCCACTCAAGAAATAAATGTCTCTGGGGCACGGTTTTCTTGTATCTTTTTTACAGGCTATCCGGTAGTTTCTTTTTTTTTTTTTTTTATTTTAAAGATTTTATTTATTTATTTGACAGAGAGTGAGACAGCCAGCGAGAGAGGGAACACAAGCAGGGGGAGTGGGAGAGGAAGAAGCAGGCTCCCAGTGGAAGAGCCTGACGTGGGGCTCGATCCCAGAACTCCGGGATCACACCCTGAGCCAAAGGCAGACGCTTAACGACTGAGCCACCCAGGCCCCCCTATCCGGTAGTTTCTTAAACTGAAGTCTGCTGAGAGACGTGTTTGTTTCTGATCTTCTACCAAAGTAAGGCCGCGATAAGCACCTTCGTGCATTTAGGACGATGTGCGTATCCGGGGCTCTCGATGCGCCTTGCCAAGTCGCTTTCCAGAAAGCTGTGCAGACCTACTCTGTCATCACCAGAACCGGCGCTGGGATTTGAGTCATGGGCTCTTAAAGTGGCGGGGACACTCTGGAGCCCTGCCCCAGCTTTTTGTGCCCGGCAGGGATTTGGGGGCCATCTCTGGGGAAGGCCTTCCCAGCGTGGGTGCTTCTGCCGACTGGGAACTCCCGCCCTGTGCCCGCCGGACGGGGCCGGCTATTGGAGTAGTCAAGGGGGGGACCTTTTGTTTGGCCACCTGCCATTGCTGAGCACTTTATGAACTCCGTTTTGTTGAATTCCCAGCACAACCCTGTGAGCTGTAGGCAGCAGCTTCGCTGTTTTGGGGGTGGGCTTATCGAGGCCTAAGGAGGTGAATAAGCCGGGGTCTCTGGCCAATGAATCTTGTCACCTCCAGACTACATTTGAGAGCAGATGTTTGGCCCACACAAGATCTTAAATTTTGTGGGGGGGGGGCCATGTTTAAAAACTGGGAGATTTTATATAAAATATACAGATTTCTGGATTCTTTGTAAAAATCAGAAAATCTGATAGTTCAAGGCCTCATGTTCCACCACACACAGAAGCTTAGCTGAGGCTACTGCCTCCATTAATTCCAGCTGACCACAGACCCCACCACGTCTGCGGTCCCCTCACCAAGCTCAGAGTCTGCTGTCACTTATCTTGTACTGTTGTTTGTTTTTCTCATAGTATTTCTTCATGGCTATGTCTCTATTAAAATAGGCAAACAAAAGAGCTTTCGGGGCACCTGGGTGGCTCAGTCATTAAGCGTCTGCCTTCAGCTCAGGTCATGATCCCAGGGTCATGGGATCGAGCCCCACATCAGGCTCCCTGCTCAGCGGGGAGCCTGCTTCTCTCTCTCCCACTCCCCCTGCTTGTGTTCCCTCTCTCGCTGTCTCTCTCTCTCTGTCAAATAAATAAATAAAATCTTAAAAAAAAAAGATTTCAGGAAAGAGAGGATATATTTCTTTTAGGAACTAAAAATATTCTAGTGTGTTATCATGCAAATAAAATGTGTCCTATATTCATCAGGATTCGTCACAGAAATAGAACCAACAGAGGCTGGGTGAGTCCAAAATCTGCAGGGCAGGCTGGCGGGCTGGAGCCCCCGTGAAGACCTGTGGTCCAAGTCCAAAGGCTTTCTGCTAGGAGATTCCTTCTTGCTTGGGGTGGTCACATGGTTCTGTTCATGTCTTCGACTGATTAGATGAGGCCCGCCACAGTGGAGGGCAATCTGTTTACTTACAGACCACTGATTTAAATGTTAATCTCACCCAAGAAGCGCCTTCACAGAAACACCCAGAGTAATGGTTGACCAAATATCTGGCACCTTGGCCCAGTCAGGCTGACACATAAAATTCACCGTCCTAGTCCTTTTCTGACCTTACAACCTTCTGCAGTTCAGAGCCCTGCAAACCATGGAACCTGGCCTGGTTAACTCACTTATGTTCCAGGCCTGGTCCTTCAGGCATCCCTGAGATCCCCAGCCCCTCACTAGAGAACAGCATAATTAAGAAGTTCTGTCATAACTCATTTATGTTAAAACTTTTTTCTTTAAAATTGTCCTTAATTGTTTAACGTTATTATTCTGGATTATGGATAGTAGTCAAAGTAGATATGTTGTCGAAAAAGAAATGGGATCTGTTGCTTTTTAGCTTCGTCATTCTGCAGTAAATTCAAGAGTAGGCAAGGGTTGGTTTTGCAAATAAGCGATTGGGGTGCCTCAGACTTATGGGGCTTCTGACTTGGGCTGTGGGTTGGGCGCTCAGAAACGAGGTACAGGAACTGAGAGCTTTTGGGCCTAGGTCAGCAGCTTCTCGGAACAGCCCAGGCACCCGTGAAGAGCTGCTGTCCCGTCTGAGTGGGGGTCGTGGTTGGCAAGGGGCCGTCCTCCGCCGACACGGGGCCGCGCGGTGCCCCCGAGGAGGCAGGGTGGCGGAAGCACTGGGGCAGAATGCCCTCCTCCTGGAAGTGGAGTGATTTACATTTGGCATCTGTTTGGACCGAGAGTGGGAATTGCCTTTGTAATCTCTTCTGTCATGCCGCCGTCAGAAAATTAAGCTGTTTACGCGACAGACTATGGAAGGTTAATGGCTCTTGTGGGAAAGGTCAAGTGGTCATTTTGAAGGGAGGCCTTGCTGAATAATCGGAAGGGCAGAAGAATAAAGCATAAAATCTATCTCACTGCTTCTGCCCAGCTCTTTCCTGTCTCTCCAGCATCCCCAGTTTCTTCTTTGTGGCCGGAACACTCAGGCTCCAGCCAGGCCTGCTTTTGCTTTCGTGATGCCAGTAACAGAAGATGATATATCAAATCTCTTAGGTTTCGGGAATAACCTGGGACTTTATATTTAGAAAAAATTAACTTAGGTACTTGTATTTCCCGTGTCTCTAAAAATGTTTTCAGCTAACAGATGGCTTTCAAGGTGCCTTTTTGTTTTCCTGAAGGAGTAAGGAATGAAGAAAAATTCTGGACACTATAAAAACAAATCCAGATTCAGTTAAAAAAGAAATGGTAAGGTTTCTAATTTTGATTTATGGAAGTCAGTTTTTTCTCTAGGCTCTAAACATAAGTGTAACAACGACGAGGTTTTGCTTGTGTGTTTTAAGCTGCATGCTCAGGCTTTTCCTTCCATTGGGACTAAATTTAAACTTCAGAAAGTCCAGGTTCCTTTCACTTGGGAAGAAAGACTCTGGGGAGTATGGGCCGGGCAGGAGTTGTGCCGTGGAGGTGTCCTCGGGAGGTTTTTCGAAGGGAGGTACACCCAGCTCCTGCCTCCTCCAGCCAGCCTAGGGCACTGGCCAGAGGCCCCCAGAATCCGCAGCTCTTAACAGAGCTCTGCCTGTTGCAACAAGGTGGCATTGTTTTTCATTTGTCCTTTGGCTTCTGGGTCAGCCTCTCGTGTGCTGGCTGCATTCTGTCCTCACCACTGTCCTTTGTTCCTGGCTCACCTTGACATGTCCCTTCCTCAGGGAGGCCTTCCCTGGTCCCCCTTCTGCCCCTTCTGGGCTCCCACTGCTCCCTTCTTCCCTTCCACAGCAGTCGTCACACCGAGGGCGAGAGGACACAGTGGAAGCCTGGGCCTGGAGCGTCGTCTGGCCCACGGGGTCCTCAGCAGGGTGCTGCTGGTTGATTCTGAGAGGGTCCCTGGGGCTGGACAGTTCTGTTCCCCTCCCTTTAGCTTCAGGTCTCAGCTCTGATATGTCCCGGGGATGCTCTCAGTCTCCCTGCCCCCAGCACATTCAGCCCTCCTAAAGCAGAGCGCACAGAGTATGGGGGTCCCCTGGCCATTGCCTGTGCCCAGACCTGTGGACTGGTCTGCTTCCCCACTAGATCGGGAGTCCCCGGGGGACAGCCTGGGTCTGGGCTATGGGCCTGAGTGTCTGGGGAACTGAATTATGGACCCCAGCTGTGGTGCCACTGAGTGCAGGACCCAGCACCCAGTGTCTCCCTCTTCCTTTAGGCCAAACAAACCTGACTTGACTTCGCCATTCCTTAAAACTTGGGACCTAGCTAGGGAAAGTGCTTTATTATAGAAATGGGGAAATAGAAGGAGACACTTTGGTGAGGCTTTCTCAGTGCAGAATGCATGTCTGGATTTTGGATTTAAGACAAATGCAATTAAGGACCTCTAAAGCCGTGTTTTGGGGTTACCCTTTAAAAGGGGGAGCATTTTTAGGCCCTCAGTGCTGTAAGCGGGAGCAGTTCTCTTTGGCTACCAGGCATCTTCCTGAAGGGGGTGCAGCATCCCGGCTGCCCCTTGGGTAGCCCCTGACAGAGAAACCTGGGGTTCACCTCGAGACCAACCAGTCCTGTCATGCCAGGACACTTCATCACATGGACTCCAAATGCACCTGACAGGAGTAAATGGCCAGGGACCAGCCTTCCCAAAGCCAGGGGTGCGGCTAAAGCCTTGCAGGCCGGCCTCCATGGAGCTGGGTGAGTGTGGGGCGGCGATCAAGCTCCTGCAGCCGTCAGGGCCTCAGGTGGGGCCGAGAGGAACAGGCAGGACTCCTGGGCGCGCAGAGCTGGAGGAAGGGGAACAGCCCTGCGGCAGCTCCTGGGAGGCTCAGTTCTAACACTTCTGTAGGCACAGAAGGGGTTGCAACCCCCACAGACGGGAAGGACTTGTGTTCACCCTCTCTGGCCCAGCTTATAGCGTACTGCCTGTAGCCCGGTCGGGGTAAACAGAATAATAATATTCTCTCATATTTTTTGAGTAATGTGTGCATGCGAGGGGTCATGTTAAGAACTTTGCATGCACTATTTTGTTTGAGCCTCACAACAATCCATGAGGTGGGCACTGGGGTCCCTGCCCCTCATTTTACACATTAAGAAACTGAGGCCCAGAGGGCTTCAGCAGCCCAGAGTCCCACAGTTAAAAAGATGTAGAGCTCGAATTGGCACCCTGGAGTCAGCGTACGTCACTCGTCTTTCCTTTGGGTCTCTGCATAAGCCTGGTTCAATGTCTCTCCAACTCAAAGGGCATGGGAAGGAGAGGGCCCTCGATGTGAGGGGTTTTTAACAGTCCCGGGCTCCCGTTAACCCTGACGTTTGAGTGGCACAGATTAAACTACCTTTGTCTCTCTTTATAGTCGAATGGCTTTGCTCTGAGGGAACTGGGCTCAGTCCACCACGTGCCCCGAGGGGTCTGTGTGTGGCCCGGGGTGGGCCAGATGGTGGAGGCCAGGGCCAGCACAGGGCTCCCAAGACAAGAGTCATGAACTATCCTCAGAAAGGCACACTCCCGAGAGCAGAGCTGTGTCGGTCTCCAGTGAGACAGGGAAGAAATAGTCTTCTCGTAGAAGCATCTGGCGCCCCTGAAACCTGGCACCTCGACCTCTGGCTAATCGGAGATGCTGCGGGGTGCCGTGGAACTAATGGAGTTTTCTTCTTTAGGCAGCAATTAGGGGTTAATTATTAGCAGTTAGGGGTTCACCACATGCTCTGTGGACCTTCTGCCCTTTCCCAGAACACAGGCCACTTGTCTTTCTCTGTTGGTGACTGGATCCATCTGCCCCTAAAGTCCCCATAAGGCTGGCAGCAGGGGGCCATTGGCACTGAGAGCCGCTGGCCCACCGTCCCACCTGCCCGGGCACCGTGACCCATCGCTGGGCTCTGTTGTGCTGACCTCCGTCGGTCATTCCCAGCGTAGCATCTGGACTGACCCTCGCCCATGGTTCTGCTCTCCTGAGCTGGCGGAACCAGGACAGGATGGTTTCTCTTGGCACAGCTCCCGGGCCCAGCTCACCTTGTCCCTCCTGCTCTTTTGTAGACGCTACTACAAGGAGACCTCGGGCCTGATGCTGGACGTTGGTGCCTACATGAAGGCTCTTGAGGTACTTGCCGAGTCTGTCTGAGCCTTCTTCAGATCTCAGGGCCGTCTGGGATGTTTCTGGTCTTTCTGGGGAAGGGGATGGACTCCATGTCTGAATCCCCTCTTCTGCTTCCAAAGTAGGCCTTCCTGTTCGGGGCTTCAAGCTGAGCGCCCCCTCTGCTCCAGAGTGTGGCTCCTCAGTCACCCTGGTCGTTGCTCTGCTCTCCTGTCCCTCCTGCTTCTCCCCACAGCCCAGCCCGCCTGCCGTGGACCTGGCTGGCCTCCTCTCAGACTCTCGGCTTCCGTCTCTGTGCGGGCCACCTGCCTCATTCCTGACACTGGTCATCTGCAACACCTTGAGCTTGATGTGTCCTAATGGGACAGCCTCCCGACTCCCTCCTCCAGTTTCCAGGGCGAGGCTCTGCTGGGGCTCCCCAGTGCCCGCTCTGACCTGGGCCTGCTCAGCCGCCCCGGGTCAGCTGACCTGCCCTCCTCGCTGCTATATTGGCTCCTGCCTACCTGTACTCAGGTGGGAGGGCTGGGCAGACTGCCAGATAGAGCCCTGGACCTTTTCCCCTGGAGGGCCTTTGACAGCGTTGGGGGCAGGGGAGAAGCAAGTATGCAAATGAGAGCACCAGCCGGGGTGGGGGGTGGCCCACCTCCTGTTCTCCTCAGGTTTTTGAGCAGATGGCGGGTGGGAGGGGGAGGGGGGGGTGCCCTCAGCATCCTGATGCTCTGGCCTCTGAGATATGTCTCTCAGCCCAAGTGTCCTGCCTCTTGGAGGCCGCTGGCCCATGGGTGCACACTTGGGACACTCTTTCCTTGATTCCCCAGAGAGAGGCCTTCGGAGCGGTAGTCACCTGTTGCTTCATCTTCCTCCGTGCTGTGTCCTTTTCTCTTTTCCCAGTATGCCTGTGGAATCGAAGCCGAAGTGGTGGGGAAACCTTCTCCTGAGTATTTCCAGTCGGCCCTGAAGGAGATGGGGGTAGAAGCCCACGAGGTAGGGTGGCCTCTCACGGGAGTGTGTGTGTGGAAGCCGCTCTGTCGGGGGTGGCCCGGAGCACGGGCTGGAGGGCTCGGGCAGCCTGTGGAGGCGTCGGGGGCTGGACAAGGACCGTGGGCTGCCAGACCGTGCTCACCTCAGTGCTGCGGGGTACACGCCGCCGCCCGGGTGGTCCAGAGGTGCCTTCACGCGTCCGGGTCGTGGTGGTCAGTGGCCAAGAGCAAGAGGACAGGGGACCCGCCCAGCGCCTTCCACCAGGCACCGCTCGAGTCCTGGTGTGCTCGCCCTCCGAGCAGCCGCGCAGATAGGAAGCCTTGACCAATGAATTGATGAATGAAGAGTCGGGAAGAGCCTGTGCCATTATTGACGGGATTCTTCATACGGTACCGTGGGCGGCGAGGACGACACGGCAGCATCCGAAGCAAGAAGAACCCGGAGCAGATCTAAAGCGTCATGGAAGACGGCAACACACACGACTGCATTTTCTTTCTTTCTTTCTTTTTTTTTTTTTAAGATCTTATTTATTTAAGAAAGGGAGACAGGGTGAGAGAGTGTGCAGCGTGAGCAGGGGGGAAGGGCAGAGGGAGAGGGAGAAGCAGACTCCCCACTGAGCAGGGAGCCTGCCGTGGGGCTTGATCCCAGGACCCCGGGATCATGACCTGAGCTGAAGGCAGACACTTAACCGACTGAGCCACCCAGGTGCCCCCACAACTGAATTTTCTTAATACCACTTACCTTTTAAAGAGTCAGAGTGGCAGGTAAGATGTGGGGGAGAAGAGTGTTTCTGCCTCTTCCTACATTGACTGTCCTTATTCCGCCGGTCTCTTTAGCAGGACTGTTCGGTTCTGCCTCCGTGGAAGAAAAGCTTACACGAGGCTGCACCAGCCCAGCCAGCCTGTGCTTTTCCAGTCGGTCCCTGCCCATGACCATACCTGTGTGTGTGTTCCTCCTCCACCTTTGGACTTGGATGGCTGTCTAACTGTGCAGGCAGAATTAAGACAGCCAGAGCCACGGGCGCCTGCTTTTCCCTCTGCCTCTGCCTGCTGCTCCCCCTGCTTGTTCTCCCTCCGTCTCTCTCTCTCTCTCTCTCGTCAAATAAATAAATAAAATCTTAAAAGAAGAAAAAGACAAGCAGAGCTGAGATAGTGTATAGATTAATGATACATCTTGAATGTATATCTCTGAAAGCTCAACTACATAGAAATCCTGGACCCACTTAATTTGCAGGAAAGGTGGTCTGTCTTGCTGCTCTCAGAAGTTTAGGGCTATGGGAGGCCTAAGCTGCAGAAGTTTCTTTCAGTACTTTTGTTCTGCCCTTGTTTTTCGAAAATTCTAATTTGTAACTACTGTATCAGAAGAAACATTTCAACCCAGTTTCTTGTTGGAAGTTAACAGTCCTACCTGATGACTGTCCCATCACCTGATGACTTTCTTACCCCATCCAGCGAAAAGTTAATAATTAAAATTTAATATGTTTATTCTAGACTCAGGAGTATTGGGCAGAGTCACATGTTGAGGCTGACTGAAATAACTCCGAAGGGGCTGGGCAGGCTGCTTGTGTAGACAAGCGCATTTGAGCCAGTGTGGCAGAAAATTGTGATAAAATGGGAATTTTATGTCCTTGCGAACATTCTGAGTTTGTGAAATTACCTTCATCTCTTTGATATCAAATGCTTACATTAGTAATGATAAAACAAGAGGGCACATTTCCATTAAAAAAAAAAAGTTCATTGAAAAGACAGTATGTAGCAAGATTCAAAGAATATGTAAGAATAACATCATGCATCTTGCCGCACTCACATGATGACTGTTTTTGACACAGACGGCCTTCCCAGCATACATCTTAAAAAAAAAAAAAAAAGCAGTTATGATTTTGGTGTCCACAGTGCCCCCCACTTCCCAGGTGGTGTGGAGTTGGTCCCCAGCAGCAGGTGGTTTTCTGAGAGCATTGTTGAAAAGACAGTGCGCACGTGTATGCAGCTGGCCGAGGCTGCCCTGATGTCTGTTTTGGACATGACACTGGGGACAGTGTCAGCATCCTGCGGTGAGGCATGTACCCCCAAGATTACTGTGGTGCTCCCTTCTTGTTGGACCTGAATTTCCCACATGTGTTCCAGTCTAGAGCACTGGTCTCCCATGATGCATGGAGAAGGCTGGCCCACTGCCCCAGAAGTCTAGAACCTCTGCCCCCAAGCCTCCTTGATATCTGTGAATGTCAGAGGGCACAGGGTGTCTGGGGTCCCCGGGAAGAACCCAGGAAATGCCTTGTGAGCCTCGTAGAAGAGGAGAGGCTTGTGTTTTGAGTGAACGAAGACCACAGGCATAACGACCCTGGGTTTTCATGACTTTGTTTCCTAGGGCAGAATTTCCTTTTTTATTGTGGCATATTTCAGAGTGATTCTCCTCATATATCCTTCACTCAGAGTTAACAGAAGATTTTGCCACATTCTCTTCTTTTTCCTTTTTTTTTTTTAACTTTTTTTTGTAGTTGTATTTTTTTTTTAAAGATTTTATTTATTTGACAGAGAGACAGCGAGAAAGGAAACAGAAATGGGGGTGGGGGAGTGGGAGAGGGAGAAGCAGGCTTCTCACTGAGCAGGGAGCCCAATGTGGGGCTCGATCGCAGAACCCCGGGATCATGACCTGAGCCCAATGCAGACGCTTAATTGACTGAGCCACCGAGGCGCCTCTATCCATAATAATTTTAAAAACAAAAACAATGGAAGATGACCAGCATTGAGGATGTGGAGAAATTGGAACCCTCCCGTGGGGACACTGGCCAAAATGTGAAATGGAGCAGCCACTCTGGAAAACAGCTTCTGGATGAGGTAAACAGAAGCGCCATATGACCCAGCAATTCCACTCCTACAACCGCAACCAGAACGATTGAAAACAGGTGTTCAAACAAAAACTTATACATGAATATTCATAGCAGCGCTGTTCACAATAGCCAAAAGGCAGAAACAATGCAAACGTCATCAGCACATCCACAGATCAACGAAATGTGGTCTGTGCACACAATGGAATATTTCAGCTATAAAAAGAACGAAACGCTGATAAATGCTACAGTGTGGATGAACCTGGAAAACATTATGGGAAGTGAAGGAAGCCAGACACAAAAGGCCACATTTTACATGTTATAGGGCGTTTATATGAAATGTCCCAAACAGGCAAATCAGAGAGAGAAAACAGATTAGTGGTTGCTGGGGCTGGGGGAGGGGGCCGGGGACTGGCCGCTGATGGGGACAGTCTTCCTTTGGGGTGGTAGAAATGTCTGGAACTGGACAGGGGTGGTGGTCATTGTAAATGTACTTAATGCCACTGATTTGTACGCTTTAAATGCTAACATTGTTAAATTTTGTGTTTTTTTAATCACAGTGGGAAAAAATCTACCTACAAAATCAACAGTGATTCCTTAGTATTATCCAATAATCGTATTTAAATTTCCCTGGTTGTCTCAGAAATGTTCTTTCATGTTGATTTGTTTGAATCAAATCCAAACAGGGTCTGTACCTTCCATGGGGTTGTTTTGTCTCCGAAACTTCTCAGTTTAACTTTTTATCGTGGAACATTTCACGTACCTGTGCAGATAGAGAGAGTAGTGTAATGAACCGAGGTACCCATCACCGAGCTTCGCTAACGATCAACCAGCAACCACTTAGAAAAAACTTATTTTTAACCGTTCATTTTGAAGGAATTTCACACTTATGAAAGTTGCAAAATTAGCACAAGGAATTTCCATATGCCCTTAAACCAGCTTCCCCAGATGCTAACATCTTACATAACAGTCATAGAACAGTGATAAAATCAGACGTCATCAGCCAGCCCACCAGCGTCTTTGTTTGGGACCCGTTGCTTGTAGCAGTGGCGTCCCCCAGGGTCCTTCCTTCTGGGCCAGCTCCTCAGTCTTTCTCGTCTCTAAGGACGGTGGCATTTTTGAAGAATACTGGCTGGTTATTTTGTAGACTATCCCTCAGTTTGGTTTTTTTCCTCATGTCTCCTCGTGATTTAATTTAATGTTAGGTTATGCATTTTTGGCAGAAATGTCCCAGAAACAGTGCTGTGCCCTCTTGGCGCATTCCTTCCGGAGGCACATGAGGGCATGTCGCCCCGTCATTGCCGAGGTTCACTCTGATCAGCCTCGGAGGTGGTCTGTGCCAGGGTCCTCCACACTGTGGAATTACTACTTGTCCCATTTAACTAACAAGTATCTTGTGGGAAAGCATGGTGACTGTATAAATACCCTCTCTCCCATCATTCTTTTCCCCTCTTCACGTTTGCAACCTTTGATCATTCTTACCTGAAGCAGTTGTTACGGGGTGTTTGCCGCACGATGAATTTGTATTTCTATCATTCCTTCTATATTTATTAGCTCGAATTTACTCTAAGTAAGAGCTCTCCTTTTTTTCCCCATTGACTTGTTTATTCCAACATGGACTCAAGGATTATTTGTTTTACTCCCTAAGTTACAGTCCATTCCTATTGTTCTTAATTTTGTTGCTCAGATTGTCCCGTATTTGGCCACTAATTAATCTTCAAGATCGGTAGCCACTTGTTTAATCTATACCCCATCCGTTCTCCTCCCCTAAATTATTTTGAATCGTATCCCAGAAATCGTATTATTTCATCTGTAAATATTTCTGTGTCCCTAAAACATAGGAATTCTTTTTAAAATCATGGATAGTGCCATTGCCAGGTCTAAATAATACCAACAATAATTCTGTAATATCACCAAATATCCAATCATCGTTCACATTTCCTTGATGGTCTTAAAATTGTTTTATGTTGCTTACAGTTTGTTTGAATCAGAGCTGGACAAGGCTCTTGCATTGTGATTGGTCAGTGAGATTCTCAAGTGTTTTTTAATCTACTGATCCCCTTCCCAGCCCCCCATCTCCCTTTTGTTTTTCCTTGCAACTTTATGAAGGGGTAACTAGGTGGTTTGTCCTATGGAATTTCCCATGGTCTGGATTTTGTTGATTGCACCTCTGGTATACTTTCACATGCTCTTCTGTCCTCTGTTCTCTGAATATCGATCGTTAGATCTAGAAGTTTGGTCAGAATCTGGTTCAGTTTTTTGACGACTACTTTCTAGGTGGTGGTGTGTCCTCTATCAGCAGGCGGAGAATGTCCAGTTTTCTCCTTTTGTGTTATTAGCTGCTATTCATGATTGGTGCCAACTCCTTTAATTCTTCAAGGACTGTAGAATGGAAATATTTCAATTCTATCATTCCTTCTTCATTTCCCCCTCTGGATTACTTCTGCATAGGAAAACTTCTCACCAGCTGTTTGTTACTCTGGGGTACAGTTCACATAGGGAGCTCCAGATAAATGCCTGTTTCTTTCTCATTGTTCATTAGTTTTTACAATAATGAGTTGATTCTCTAGTGTCCTCCCAAGGTAACAAAGGAGATTTAAAGCTACATATATCACTGGAAATTGATAGATTTAAACAGATTTGATGTGCTTCAGTCCTCGGCAGTCATCATCTTATTCATGTTGAAAGTATTTCATCTTTGACCAGTGGGACCCCCTTAAGTTTGTCTCTAGGTCCTTCTGACCTAACCCCAATAGTCTTTGAGGTACTTTATTCCCTGTTATGACAGGATGTTCCACACCTGCCCTGCACATTCCCTGCCGCAGGCCTGGGATTCACCTTCTTCCAAGGAGCCATGCTTACCTTTAGTGGAAAATGGTGTTTAGAAATCATAATGGGAGCGTTAATGGTTCTTGTTGCTACTGGGTTGATCATTTCTAAGCCTTTTTATTTATTTATTTTTTATTTAAGATTATTTATTTATTTATTTGAGGAGGGAGCATTTGTGGGGGGAGGGGCAGAGGGAGAGGGAGAAGCAGACTCCCTGCCCAGCTGGGAGCCCAACTTGGGTCTGTCTCGATCCCAGGATCCCGGGATCCTGGGATCATGACTTAAGCAGATGCTTAACCAACTGAACTACCCAGGCACCCTTTTTCTGAGCCTTTTTAGTCAACAGGCTCAGAAAAGTATCTGTCTTTAAGCATGAACTGCACCTGGAGTTCATACTGAAGCCTCTGATGCATCAGGCCTGTGGATTTCTCCTTGACCTCATCAGTCTTCTATCTGTATTTCCTTTTTCCACGTCAGACATCTTGGCTCTCAAGGATACCAGCAGAATCAGTCGTTTGTTTTCGTCCATAGTACACACAAGAGTCTTGAATCTCAGACACTATGTGAAAGAAACCAAAGAAGAACAGTTTGGTGCTGCCCAGGGCTAGCAGTGCCCCGGAGCCTGGGACACGATTGTGGTTGGTGACCCAGTGGACTGGACGGCCATCACAGCGTCACTGTCCTGACTGATCACTGAATCTGATAGGACGCATGACCCTTACTGTTTAGGATTTCTTTTTTTTTTTTTTCTGTATAGAGCACCACCCTCTAGAGATTTACAGCCAAAATACTGTATTTTAGGCCACAAGGACTAGTTCCTCTCTGGATGGTATGGTGCCAACAGGACCCTCTTTGAATTCACTTTACTTGTAATTTTTAAGGAATTGGTTTTCAACATTTACATTTTTTTATAGTTACGTAAAATATTTACTTGGCTCCAAAATCAAATCCACAAAACAAGCTATAGTCAAGGAAGTAGAATTTCTGTCCTTTTCTTTCTCTTTCTACTCATCTCATTGGAGCCCTTTTTATAAATATTATGGCTTACCTTTTCATTTCTTAAATATAAAGAACTATGTGTGTGTATATATATATATATATATATATGTATTTATTTATTTTTAAAAGATTTTATTTATTTAGAGAGTGAGCTCATGCCATCAGGGGGAGGGGCAGAGGGAGAGGGAGAGAGAGACTCTCAAGGAGACACTACGCTGACCGTGGAGCCCAATTTGGGGCTCCATCCAACGACCCTGAGATCATGACCTGAGCCGAAACCAAGAGTTTTGGACACCAACCGACTGAGCCATCCAGGCACCCCTGTATATATTTATATTCTACCCATAGGATAAATTTAAGAGAGAATAAAATTCTTAAGATAATTTGTTACAGAGTAGGAGAAAAGCTAATATAATGTGAGTTTAAAAACCAGTATTTAGGGGGCACCTGGGTGGTTCATTTGGTTAAAGCATCTGCCTTCAGCTCAGGTCATGATCCCAGGGTCCTGGGATCGAGCCCCACATGGGGCTCCCTCCTCAGCGGGAAGCCTGCTTCTCCCTCTCCCTCTGCTGCTCCCCCTGCTTGTGTTCTCTCTTTCTCAAATAAATAAGTAAAATCTTTAAAAAAATAAAATAAAAATCAGTATTTAGGGGGCACCTGGGTGGCTCAGTTGGTTAAAGCATCTGCCTTTGGCTCTGGTCGTGATTTCAGGGTCTTAGGATCCAGGCCTGCCTTGGGCTCCCTGCTTGGTGGGGAGTCCCTCTCATTCTCCCTCTGTGCTGTCTCTCTCAAATGAATAAATAAAATCTTAAAAACAAGTCCCAGTGTTTAGAATTATACATCATGACATTATCTTTCACATTCGAAAGGAGAAACTGCCCTCCCCGCACCTCCGAGAGCAGCTGAGGCCCGTATGGGAGGCAGGTTAATCTGGGCATCTCATCTGACGGGTGCTGGGGCTGCGGGGTCGGGCGGGGGTGGGCTTCGGCTTGGGGATTCCTCGTGAATCTCTGTGTGATGAGGTTGAGGTCCCTTCAGCAGTTGATTGCGAGCGTCGGAGGCCCTGGGTAGCTGAGGGATTGTTTTCTCTGGCGGCTCTGAGCACACGCGGCAAATCTGAATCTTACTCACCTCTCACATTATCATTCTCCCTTCCACCCTCACATGTCATTTCTGTCTCTCCCCTGACAGACAGTTGAGTGGCAACTGCATGTTGTTAACACTCTCACCCCGCTGGTTTTCTAAAATGTTCGTTAATGTTGTTTGGAGCCTCAGGATGTGTAGACATTTTAAGGCAGTATTTCAAAATAAGGCCATTTCAAATGAACTGTGTCTTATGCACAGGGTAATAATTCTCCGTTCCTGCTTCTTTATTTTTAATGAAAAATGCCTATGAGGAGCGATCTTGCTGCCGCAGTGGCAGGCTGTGGTAAATCTTAAATTTTTCAAGCTGCTTTAATCAATAAAGTTATCACCAGTCATTTCCCTTGATAACTGCTCCTTCCAGGCCCCGGCCGGCTTCCACTGTTGAGTCCTCCGCCTGCGCTCTGAATGGACATAACCACCCAAATCCAATTTTCATTCTAACCTTTCCTCGGTAGCCTAGAAATAACAGATTGCTGGTATTACTGTAATAGATTGGAAATTCAAACCTCTAAGAGGTAACCAGGCCCTTTCTGGGATTCAGTAATAAGGCAAAGAATAACATACCTTAAAGGTTACTTCTAGAAATACCTAATTTCTCATGGCTTAAGGCTTCTGAATCAGTGGGTGATTTTATAGCTTCATACCGCAGCCCAAATGATGTGAAGGTTCTGGCGGTTTTCCATAAACAGAAATTGTGTCCGTTGCAAATTATGCAGGTTTCGTGGAAATTGGGCCTGTTGAAACCAGAGGGCTTAGCACAGCAACCAAGAAACTGGGGGCTGGGGGCGCCCATTGCACAGATGGGGAGCCTGAGGCTTGGAGAGGAAGGACCTCGACTACCTGGAGCGCCGTGTGTGCTGGGCACACCCGGGTACCGTCACGTATCTTTATTTGATGAAGTCTGTACTCCAGTCCTTGTCCTAGGTACTCGCATTTCCATTTTAAGGTTAGGGCAGCATTTCCCCACTTCGGCACTCTTGACATTTTGGGGCCAGATCATTCTTTGTGGTGGGGGACTGTCCTGTGCAATCCTTCCCTTAGCTGTGAAACTATAGATGTCTCCAGATGTTGCCAAATGTCCCCCCGGGGGCCAGATTGCCCCCAGTTGAGAACCATAGCATCAGGGAGTAGTCATAGAAACCCTAGATTACTCTGCTGATGAGGCATGTGGCTGGGACCCCGTCCCCTCCAGGCCTCTGCTGTAGCCCGGTTCTCAAGGCGGGGGCCAGCCACATAGCAGGATTTTTAGGCTTGGTAATTGAACTTTGAAAAGGCATATTTAGTACTACAGCATCACTTGCTATTTTGAAAAATACTAAATACCGTTGGCAGAATGCTTACTATAGACAATAAAGTTAGAGAGGATGTTAGGTGGGGAGGGTAAATGCCCTCAGGATGGCCTATCGAATATGGGGACAAGGTTTGTAGGGTTATCCTGAGAGGGCTGTGCGTAAAACATGGACATGGCACCGTCATTCTGCTCTTGCTGGTTCTCAGATCATTCATTCTAGCTACATGGCTAGGAGGACAGGCTGTTACCCTAGTGGCAAGACCTGTGGCTGGGAAGTGAATGTCCATGTGGGGCCCCTTGGGGCCATTTATTTTTCTCATGGCCTCCTCCCCGTCATGGATTTCCATGGAAGGCCTGTCCCCAGACCCCTCCCCCAGCTCAGACCCTGCCCCACAGCTGCGTGCACAGTCTCGGCTGTCAGTTCAGGGACACCTGGCTGGGACAGTGTGAGCCTGGAGCACCAGGAGAGAGCCAGGAGGAATGGCTCATGGCTCCTGCGGCCCCGATTTGAACGTGAAGCTGTCTCCAGACAAGGACAGTCCTAGCACCGCAGCCTTGGGTTGGAGACCGTCTGGAGTTGCAGGAAGTTCTGGCTCTGGGGTTGCTCTTAGCATATATCTCAGTCACAAGGTGTCTGTAAAACCTTTAAAACCTTATTTTTTCCTAAGCTATCCCCCCCACCCTTGCCACCAAGAACCTTTTTTATTTATTTTTATTTTTTTAAAGATTTTACTTATTTACTTGACAGAGATAGAGACAACCAGCGAGAGAGGGAACACAAGCAGGGGGAGTGGGAGAGGAAGAAGCAGGCTCCCAGCGGAGGAGCCCGATGCGGGGCTCGATCCCGGAACGCCGGGATCACGCCCTGAGCCGAAGGCAGACGCTTAACGACTGCACTACCCAGGCGCCCCAAGAACCTTTTTTAAAATAGATTTTCTTTTCCTCAAAGCACAAGAATTTTATCGTATGAAGTAACTGATGTTCATTAAAGGAGATAGAAAAAATTCAGAAAGTACAAGGAAAAAAGCTGCTCATCATCCCACTGGGCTAGAATGACACAAATCATGCTTAATCTTTCCAATTTTTTAGTTTTTATATGTATGTTTTTTTAAAGATTTTATTTATCTGTCAGAGAGAGAGCATGGGCAGGGGGAGCAGCAGGCAGAGGGAGAAGCAGTCTCCTTGCTCAGTGAGGAGCCTGATGCAGGACTTGATCCCAGAATCCTGGGATCATGACCTGAGCTGAAGGCAGTTGCTTAACCGACTGAGCCACCCAGGAGCCCCAGCCCTCGTAGTGTTCTTTACCATCCCCTATTGCTGGACATGGAGCTTTACTCCCAGTTTCCCTCTTGTAGTTAACCCTGTAAACACCTTTGAATGCATGTCCTTTTGTATGTATCTGATCATTTTTGGAGAAATCCCACCTAGTGGGGTAGTTGTCGGGCCATGATGCACATTGCTTATTTCTTTTTTTTTTTTTTAAGATTTTATTTATTTATTTGACAGAGATAGAGACAGCCAGCGAGAGAGGGAACACAAGCAGGGGGAGTGGGAGAGGAAGAGCAGGCTCCCAGCAGAGGAGCCTGATGTGGGGCTCGATCCCATAACGCCGGGATCACGCCCTGAGCCGAAGGCAGGCGCTTAACCGCTGTGCCACCCAGGCGCCCCGCACATTGCTTATTTCTGTTTCAGAAAGGTGGTATCAGTTTACCTTCCTTACCAGCTGTAATCCCCCACATCCTCACCACGCCCTGTTTCTTTCTGTAAAACAGTGGTCGTTGAGCTGTGCTGTGTTGGTATTTTTCCTCACGAATGTGTCAGACTGAGGGGGGGAATTACTTAACAGTGAGCCATTGCAGGTCTCTGCGGGGGTCTGGGTGCAGGCAGAAGACCCGGGGCTCCCTGAGTGCTAGGTGTCCTCTTGAGGCGTCTTCCTGGGGGGGGGGTGTGTGCCCCTCGGGCTGAGATCTGGACAGAGCCCTGTGTTCCTTCCCCCCCAGCCCTGCTCCCCCGAAAGAGGGAGAGTGTTCCTGGGCAGAGTCCTGGGATGACCAGAAAATGTCATCGTGGGCTTGCTTGGGAAAGCTCCTTGGCACTGAAAGTCCGAGCTCCCAGACATCATCACCTGTTAGAACGGGTTCTTCCCCTGGGCCCTGGGATGGTAAAGAGATGGTGGCGGGAAAGATTTCAGAAAGGTGAATGAATCTGCATTAGGGCTTGAACCAGAAATCCCGCCTGCGGGACTCTGGATGTCCGTGTTCCGTGGGATGTCTCCGTGCTCCTTCCACAGTCAGTGTTGCAGTCAGAGAGGAAGTGCATCCCGGGCCTGACAGGATAGGGGTTTTTTATTTCCCCCGACAGCGCACCTCTTGACCTCTATCTTCTTGCCAATGATTTTTTAAATCCTAAATGATTTGGCAATAATTGCTCCTCCTGGCGTGATTATTGCCCTTCACCGATAGTAAATCTGTGAAATCCCCAGGGGCCCCAGCGCATTTTGGTATGCGGAGCCCACAAGCTGGCCCGGACAGGCATCACTGCCCCGGGCAGCTGCACACCCCGCGTCCCCGGCACCCCTGCACTCCCCCAGCCTTACACGCGGCTTTGGGGCGCTGCCTGGGTTGGGCAGAGGCTTGTGGTGTACAAGCACAGCTGCTGTTTCTCCAGAGTTCTCCTCTGAGGGTCCAGATCTCTGCTTCTGTCTTTGGGGGCCACAGCAACAAATGTGCTTGCCCCAGGAGTCCTGGGAGGCTCTATTCTGAGGGGGAAGAATTTCTGCTGCCTTGAGAGTATCTGTGCGCAAAATTTTATATTCCCCACGAGCATGGAAGGCATCAGGCTTGACATGTAATCATTGGAAGGGCTGTTTCATTTCCAAGGAACTTCTAGCAGGATGGCCCCTGGAGCCTCGGGTAGCAACAGACAGGATCCTAAGTTTGAGTGTTATGCATGTTCCCAGGCCGACTGAAGGGTTTCAGGATAACTCCTTGAGAGGGCAGAGCAGAATCTTATACTGGGGCTCCTGGCTGGTTCGGCCACCTGGGCCGAGCACCCACCTGCTCCCCTCCTCCCAGCTGAGGTGCTGGTGGCCCGGGTGACCCTGGCTTGCAGGATCACCCGTGTGTACAACGGGCTCTGCTGCCGTTCACCTGTCAGGTCAGGATGCACACGTTGCCACTGGCTGTTGCTTCTTTGGTGATTGATGATTTCCCCAGAGCTGTGTGGGAGCTTGATAGACACAAAAATTAAACTCATTTGGATTTGGCAGTATTCTCCCCAGCATCAGTCATTATAGAAAAAATTTACAATTTTTACCGTATCTGGGTACTTGCCACCAGCACTCTTATTTACTTCATTTTTCTTTAAATCAATTTATTTTTAAAAACTTAAATAGTTAAAAAAAAACTTTTTTTTTTTTTAAAGTAGGCTCTATGCCTAGCGTGGAGCCCAACACGGGGCTTGAACTCATGACCCTGAGATCAAGACCTGAGCCAAGATCAAAAGTTGAACGCTTACCCAACTGAGCCACCCAGGCGCCCCTAAGTAAATGTGTTTTATTTTTTAAAATTTATTTATTTTTAAAGATTTATTTATTTGAGAGAGAGAGAGCAGAGTCAGGGGAGGGGCAGAGGGAGAGAATCTTCAAGCAGACTCCCTGCTGAGTGGGGAGCCTGATGCGGGGCTCCATCCCAGGACCCTGAGATCATGACCCAAGATGAAACCAAGAGTCGGACACTTAACCAACCGAGCCACCCAAGTGCCCCTAAATAAATGTATTTTATTTATTTATTTATTTATTTATTTAATTAATTAAAAAAAAAGATTTTATTTATTTGACAGAGAGAGACACAGCAGAGAGCGGGAACACAGCAGGGGGAGAGGCAGAGGGAGCAGCAGGCTTCCCACTGAGCAGGGATCCTGATGCGGGGCTCAATCCTGGGACGCTGGGATCATGACCTGAGCCGAATGCAGACGCTTAACGACTAAGCCACCCAAATGCCCCTAAATAAATGTATTTTAAAAGGAACTTTGATCATTCCTATAAATGGGAAACCAGAATCACTTACTTACCATAAATAGATTACTCTAAAAATAAATGCAAAAGTTACATTAAAATGCATGTCCTTGTTCTACCTAAAATCAAACAGTGTGTCACCCGTATGCAAAACTGACTTTGGGAAGCTTGGGATTCAAGACAGGATCAAGGGCATTAGGAAGCATATAAAGTTCAGAATATGCACTGGAAGAAATGCATCTTCTGGGGCGGGAGGGGTACTGTAGCTGCTCGCATTTGGCATAGTTCTTAGTGCCAGCGGTCACTGTCCCTGTCCGAGCGGCCTCCTGGGGCCAGCCTCCGCCTGCGGCGTCACTGATGAAAGCCCCTTCAGCCTCTGCTTGAATATGATCAAGTGACCGGGGCTTGGTACCTGCGAGACAGCCTGGGCCGGTTGTAAGAAGAGCCTCGTGTCTACTCGGAACTACCTCCCTGACCTCCAGAGAGGCACCAGCTCAGTCTTTGGTCTTTTCCACAATCTCCTCATGATTCCTCCAGTTATTTGAATGCCTGTTGAGATGTTTTCAAGGACAGTTGCTTCAGGCTTATTAGCTTGTCCTTTGTGAAGTTCATTGTATGGCTTGCCTTGGTGAATAGTGGCAGATGGGTTGTTAGTACACATGCGGTGTCCCCTGCTGGGAATGCCTTCACCCCTTCCCCTACCTCCTAACCTGGTTGGCCTCTTTTGCTCTTCAGATAAAAGCTCAAAACCTCGCCGCCTCCCGGAAGCCTTCCCTGACCACTACCCCCTTGCAGCCTCCTGTACTTTTTCACAGGTCTTGGCTATGTATTTGTGAAATTATCGGATGAACATCTGTCTTTTGCATTGCACTGGAGGCTTCATGAGGGTAGGGACAGTGTCTCGTTGACTCCCTGTGTCCTTACTGCCTGGTCCAAAAAGGGCTTGATACAAAAGAGCTGGGTCACTGGAGGTAAGAATGTCATCACAGAGACTGAATTGGGGCTAGATTGGGAATTTCCCCAACAAAACATTGCCTAATATTTTTTTTTCCTTTTAAATATGTACAGATAATTTAAGTCCAGGCACTGTCCTTGATGCTTAACTTGCATGATTTCATTTAAATGCCACACCATGTGTACCCATTTTGCAGATTGAAATGGTGGCTTGCCCAAGACCACAGAGCTAGCAAATAACAGAGCTGGAATATGAGCCTGGTTGCTCTGGCCCCATCTGAATCCCAAGCTCAGTCTGTCCATTCTGCTGGTCATATAGGGCCTGCCTCTGTTTCCACTACCCTATACCCCCCACTCTTAAGATGGAAGACAAGCTCCATGTGGACTCCTGTCCTCACAAACAGAGTCCAAACTCACGGGTAGGACCCCCCAACATGAATGTTTCACAGTCATCATTTTTTTTTTTAAGATTTTATTTATTTATTTGACAGAGAGAGAGACAGCCAGCAAGAGAGGGAACACAAGCAGGGGGAGTGGGAGAGGAAGAAGCAGGCTCCCAGCGGAGGAGCCTGATGTGGGGCTCGATCCCATAACGCCGGGATCACGCCCTGAGCCGAAGGCAGAAGCTTAACGACTGAGCCACCCAGGCGCCCCTTCACAGTCATCATTTTGATTTTCCTTGATTTTGGCTTCTGTGTTTATTCATTGGTTCACCATACCTGGCATCTGGATTCCAGAGAGGAGACTTGTGGAGTAACTGTTGGTTTTGAAGCTTCTGTCCTGGCAGCATCAGGACACCTGCCTTGTCACAGGAGTCTAGTTTCTCAGGCCTGTCTGGCCTCCAACCATGTAAATTCCAGACTGGACTTGAGAACAGATGTAGGAACATATTTGATGTCTGAGGCGTTGGATTCCACATCTTCTCCTGAAAATATTGGGAAGCTTTTAATCAGAGTTCTGTGGTGGTTGAGTGAGGGAGGCTGCTCTTTTTTCTTTAAAAATACATTTATTTAAGTAAGAAAGTATGAATCGACTTGAACAAGAATATTAATAATACATATTGATATTAGCAAAAGGAAGCCCACTAGTGACTAAACTTCAGGCAACACTGAAATAGACTGTACATTGGTGACCAGTGAAGAGTCCAGTTGGCTGTGCCTCCGACCTGTCTCCAGACGTGGACAGTCATGCCGTCACCCCAAATACCAGTCCACTCAGCAAGCTTTTGTTGGTCCTCAGCCAAACACCAGCATCGGCACACATCCCCGCCTACAGGAGCTCACACGCTGCTGGAAGAGAGAGAGAACCCATACAATGCAATAGGGGACGAGCAGTGCAAGGGGGTAATCAGAGGGCTTTGGGAGGGCCTTGGAACGGCTTTGGAACCCCGCTGGGTTCGAAGGTGGTGGTCTTGAAAACCTGTTAGGAGTTGGCCAGTAGAAGAAGGGAGCTAAGTGGGCAGAAAGGTCGGCATGCGCCACGGGTCACCCTCTCTCTGTTCCTCTGTGCAGATCCATATTTCCAATTAGTATCCTTTTCTTTTTGCCTAAGAGACTGCCTTTTACATTCTTTTGTGTGGATCTGTTGGTGATTATGTCTTTTCGCTTAAGACATCTGAAAATATCTTTATTTCACCTATGTTTTTGAAAGATACTTTTGCTGGGTATAGAATTCTAGGTTGGCATTTTCCACTCTCAGTGCTTTAAAGATGGTGCCCCACTGGCTACTCCCCTGCATTGTTATCAGTGGGAAATGTCATGTCTTATCTTTGTTTTTCAGTATGTCACATGCTTTTTTTTTTTCTTCCTGCAGCAGCTTTTAAGGTTTTCGCCTTGTCCCTGACTTTGAGCAGTTTGATGACGTCATGCCTTAATGTCATTGTCTTCATGTTTCTTGTGTTTGGTGTTGATTGGAATCTTTGATCTGTGAATTTATGAGTTTTATTGTGTTTGGGAATTTTTCAGCCATTAGGAGGAAGTCAAATATTGTTTCTGTCACCTCCTCTCATCTCACCCTCAGGGATTCCAATTCTATGTGTATCAGGCCCTTTGAAGTCACATCATAGTTTGACGATGCTCTGTTCATTTTTTAAAAAAAGATTTTGAGAGAGAGAGTGTGCATGAGTGGGGGGAGAGGGGCAGAGGGAGAGGGAGAAGCAGACTCCCCACTGAGCAGGGAGCCCAATGCAATCCTCCATCCCAGGATCCCAGGATCATGACCTGAGCTGAAGGCAGATGCTTAACCAGCTGAACCACCAGGCACCCCGTTCTGTTTACTTTTGTTAAATTATTTTTTCTCTTGGTTTCATTTTGGATAGTTTCTATTACTGTATCTTCAAGTTCATTAATCTTTTCTTCTGCATTGTGTAATCCAGTATTAATTTCATCCAGTGGGTTTTCAGTTCCAGACGTAATGTATCTCAAGGGCTACTTATGTGAGTAAGACGGAAGCATTATTTAGTTCCACTCGCTTGCCATTAGTTATAAATATCAGTAAGTTGCACGGTTACTCGTAACTAAAAATAAAAGCAGTTCTTCTCCATTGGAAAAAAATCTGGTGTAGTTGCCATCTCTAGAAATTTGATTGGGATCTTTTCTTTTATCTTCCATGTCCCTACTTAACTTTTGGAGCATATGGACGATAGTTGCGGTAACTGATTTAATGTCCTTGTCTGCTAATTCCCACATCTGTGTGAGTTCTGGCTCAGGTTAGACTGATTTTTTTCTGCTCATCATGTGTGGTGTTTTTCTTGTTTGCGTGTCTGATCACTTTTTTAAATTAGTTGCCAGACGTTGTGAATTTTCCTTTTTTTGGGTGCTGGATATTTTCGTATGCCTATAAATATTTTTGCACTTTGTTCTGGGATGCAGTTAAATAACTTGGAAACAGTTTGATCCTTCCAGATCTTGCTTTTAAGATTTGGGAGGCAGCACCAGAACAGGGTTTGGTCTAAGGCTAATTACTCCCTACTACCGAGGCAAGATGCTTCTGAGAACGCTACCCAGTGCCCTGTGAATTATGAGATTTTCCAGTCTGGCTGGTGGGAACAGGCACTCTTCCCAACCCCGTGTGAGGTCCGGGCAGTGTTTTCTTTCATTTTTCAGTGTGATTCTTTCCCTGGCCTCGGGTGGTTTCCTCACTCACGTGTGCTGATCAGCAGTCTGTAGAATGCTGCCTCATTCAGAGGGACCCTCTGCAGATCTGTGCCCTTCCTCTCACTCCAGGTCGCCCCCTCCTCTCTGATACTTCGTCCTGGGAACTTCAGCTGCCTCAGTCTCCCAGCTCCTAGCTCTGTCCCTCAATTCCAGGACTGTGCCAGGCTCCGTGTGGTTCTCCCTCCCTGCACCCACAGTCTGGAGGCACTTCGAGGGGCTCACCTCATATGTTTCCTGTGTCCCAAACCACTGCCTTTCACTGCTTGATGTCCAGTGACTTGAAAACTGTTGTTTCCTATAGTTTGTCTGGTTTTCTAGTTATTTCAGGTAGGAGAGTATATCCCACAGGATGCTCTTTGAAATGACAGCCAGGCTGCAGGCATTTCCTCTGTGTGTGTGTGTATTTTTATTTGCATGTTATTTTGGTTTTTATAGGTAATACCTTCATTATTGAAAGCAAAACCTCCTAAACTATGAGCTACAAAGATTTGCCAGAAATTTAGTTTTCATAGAACTAGTGGTTGGCTCCTGGTTACAGAGCATTTAGCTGAAGGTAAAATCGAGCCTGAGTTCAATGGAGGCAAGACAGGGTCAGCCTCCGCACACATCCCTGTGGCACCGTATCACTTTGACACCTGCTGATTGATTTCATGTTGCCCACGTATGCACTGTTAGAGCCACTCGGCTCTTGGGTAGAGGGGGGAGTGTGTGTGCAGCAGGAGACCTATTCAAGATGGGTTGACTTTTAATCAATACAATGACGATATTGCCTTGTTTAATTTGTATGATGGTGGTTTTAATTGGTGGCAGTTGATTATGTCAAAAAAGATGAAGGAGCACAGAATCAACTGTCCTGACATCACTTCTGAGCTCATGTCCCTGCCCAGCAGGCCATCATGATTGGAGACGATATCGTGGGAGATGTTGGCGGTGCCCAGCGGTGTGGAATGAGAGCCCTGCAGGTGCGGACGGGAAAGTTCAGGTGAGTGCCCTGCACGTGGTCAGGTTCATCTGCCTGCCTTCCTCCATGGACTCCTGGGGTGTCCATGTTTTGTTTTGTTTAATTCCCCAAAATAAAGGGGGTTATTCTTTCCAAAAAGAACGGTATGTGGACATCCGCTGACCTCTGTGTAACTGTCCTCTAAGATGGGCCTTGCTGACCTTTCATCGCAGAGAGTGGTCAGGTAAAGCAGATTTTGATACAGGATCCAAGATTCAAAACTGGGATTTAAATGGGGTGGAGCGTGGAGACAAGAGAGCAAGGGCTCCCTCCCTCGGAGCTGGGAGACCGAATTTGGGCTGTGCTCCGTTGGGCAAGGTGGTCAGAGCCTTCCCTGCCCATGGAGCTTCCTGCTTGTGGGCACTTGGCCCCTCCTGGTCACCCTCCTTCTCCTTCTGCCGTGCCTTCTCTGTGTGTGGGAGACAGAGAACCTAGAGATGGCAGGTCTTTCCTGGGTCAGGGACCCCTTAGAACCAAACCTCAGTCTCCAGAGGAGTTTGTGTTTCTTTCCTGGGTCAGAAGTCCAGCTTAGTCTTGGGCAGGTCACCAACGGGCACATCTCAGGGGTCAGGTGCTTGTGGGCATGTGGAGGTGCCCTGTGGTATCGGGGTTTGGCTTGTTGAGGGTGTCTTAGACATTAGACCATTGTCTTTCTTGTTCTAGAAGGTTTTGATTGTGACTCTTCAGAGAAAGTACAGTTTTGTGGATGCTGGCGAGACTTGGTTAAAACATGATTACCGAGGGGTACTTGGATCAGTGGCGGTGTTTGGGGGGAGAGGAGGGTTGCATCTGTCCTGAGTGATTGGCTTAACGGGGTCAGAGAAATGGGACACCTGGGTGGCTCAGTCGGTTGGGCGTCCAACTCTTGGTTTCAGCTCATGTCATGATCTCATGGGTCGTGAGATGGAGCCCTGTATTGGGCTCCCTGCTCAGCGGGGAGTCTGCTTGAGATTCTCTCCCTCTGCCCCTCCCCCTGGCCGCATTCATTCTCTTTCTCTAAAATAAATAAATAAATCTTTTAAAAAGACAAAAGACAAAAGAAAACAAAAAACCAGGTTCCGGGAAATGGATTAGAAGGTCCTAGTTACTGTGAGGCCCCTGTCCTGTGTGTGAGACCCAAGAGACCTGTGGGTTTGGGGTGGACACAAGGTGAGTGAGGAAGGCTTGATGCACGTGGGGTCTGCGGCCTGAAAGTCCCTTGCAGCTACGTCCTGGACCCTCCCAGGGCACTAGAGGCTCTCTTCAAGCCTCTGGCACAGCTGAAATATCGGCCCTCAAAGGAAGGTTTTCTGGGTCCCCTTGGCTATGTCTGGCCTAAGGAAGTAAGGGAGACCCCACTCACAAACTCCTGAAATATTTCAAGAAAGCAGCCTGGGGCCCCAAGGTCCTTAATTCCACTATTCCCCCAAAGGTCAGTGGTATAGGGGTTGCTGAGCAGTGGGGCTGGACACCCTCTGGCTGATGCCCTGTTGCATGGTGCTGCCCCCATCCATGGTGCTGCTCCTGTCCTACCTCCCCGCACCGGGGCTGGTGCTTTTCAGAGGCCTCCATGTGCCCGTCTTCCAGGGATATAAACCTCATCAACAGTTGGCCAGATCCTTCTAGGCTTTTCACTGTGTGTGGATGAACATAGGTATGTGTATATATATATATANNTATATATATATATATACACACACACCTTTACATATGTATATATATATATTTTTCCCCCCACGGAAATGGCATTATATTGCTGTACAACTTGTTATTTTCTCGGACAGTGTTTTGGGGCATCTTTCCATGACCATTCTTCATTATTTTAAGTGTCTCAGGAGATGCTCCGCATTAAGCACCAGCAGGCCTTCAGCAAAGGTGAGGTGATGCTGACGGCGTCGGTGATCCCGTCTCCCGTTGGGGTACAGCTGCCTGGCCTTGAGTGCGGAGGATGGGGCTTAGTCTGTCTTTCCTTGAAGGTGTTACAGTTTCGTATCTTTTTATTTGTTTGTCGTAAGGACGTAAATCTGCCTTTGCTGGCATGCAGGGCGGGGTGAGAGGAGCTCTATTACAGGTAAGGCAGCAAATGAGCCATCTGTCTAAGGAGGGGGCTGGGTTCTGTGCACGCGAGAGCCGGTGGGGGACCTCTCTGCCGCTGGCCACTCTCCAGAGCTGCGCTGTTGAGTACCGTGGTCACAGGTGGCCTTGAACCGTGGCTGGTTTCAGTTGGATGTGCTGGAAGTACAAAATACAGTTTGCAAAGACTGTGTGGGAGAGAAAGAATGTGAAAAAGCTCGTTTGTAATATTTTATACTGATTACATGCTCAGAGGCTGATATCTTATGTTAATTTCATCTGCTTATTTTTATTTTTGTCAGTGTAGCTGCTAGAAAGTTCTTGCTTGCCTCCCTGGCTCACATCAGCGCTCAGTGCATTTCTGTGGGGCAGCGGGGCCCTGCACCTCCCCCTTTCCCCTGCAGATGGCACTCGCGACACACAGACACCAAAGGACAGCTGGAGAAACTATGTGCTCTGCGGGCCCCTGTCCGGCTGGGAAGCCACAGAGGCCTCCATGGCAGCCTGCATGGGGACCACTTCGTGGTATTCTCTGTGGTTCTCCCGTGTGGGTCTGCTTCCCTCCAGAATGCAGTCGGGTCTTCCTGAGCTGACCTTTATCTAACTGGAGTTACTGCATGTTTCACGGAGCATAGCTGGTTCATCCTGGTGGCCCTGTGTCCTCCGTGCTGTGAACACACCCCACTCTTCCCCTTCCCTGGCAGGGACACTTGGGTGGGTCCCAGTTTGGCCATTCTTTGAAGTGCTGCCAGGAATGTCTGATCCGTGTTTCCTGGGCACCTGGGCATGAGTCCTCATAGGGTAGGTCTGCTGAAGATGGAATTGCTGCGTCACGGGGAATGCGTATGGTCAACTGTACCAGGTAATGCCGGACTTCCAAATTGGTTGTGTGGGTCTGTGCTCCGCCTGCAGTGGGCAGGGCCCCGCTTGCTTCCAGCATCTTCCCCACTTGGCTGTTTTGAAGGGGAGGTCTGTATTCTTCCTAGCCTTAGGGGCCTCAGGGGCAGTGTCAGTACCCAGCAGTCCAGTCCACCCGGATGCCGGGCCCCCCAGGGGATTGGGGAGGGACCCACAGGGGCCTCGGGTGAGAAGGTATGGGAGAGGCAGAGATGGGCATGGGTGGTGAGATCAAAGGCTGCCAGGGTAGAAGAGGCAGGGAGGAGGGGCAGACATGCCCCTCTTGGCCCTGCCCTCTGGCTTTGCCTGGGTTGGGCTTCCTCCACACCTGCTCGGTTTACCTGCTCTTTGATTGCCTGGTGGTGGTGGGGACAGTGTCTGGTCCCTCATTTCAGCCCATGCATGCCCAGTAGGGGTGATGTTGCCCCCAAGGGGGCCAGAATTCCTCTTAAGGGTGGAAAAACTTAGAAGTACCGTGGTTGGGAGCCTTCTAAAGGGCCATAACAGAAACAGGGTGGGGTGGTGGGCACTTTTTGTTTCTGCCTGTGCTGAGTGTGATCCTTGTGTTCCTTTGGGGTCACCCTCATCCACCCCCAGGTCCTCCAAAAGGCACAGGCCTGGGCATGGGACTCAGGCTTGGCCAGTCTGAAGCCTGCAGAGCTCCTGGCCACAGCTGATGGGATTGTGATCTGAGTTGGGCTGGTGAGTTAGCCCAGGATTTCCAGAACCCCTAGGAAAATGACTGGTGAAGTATAAGCTAAGAAGTTCCAGTGGCCATGTCTTGCACCCCAGAGAGAACCATAATTGAGGGTGAAGTTGACAGTCAAGAAAGCAGAGTCTAGAGATGGGGAGGCAGAGATTCTGATGACGTCATTGGAGCGTCTGGATCTAGCTGTGCCTGAAGCTGATCCCTCCTTTGGCCTTTTTGGTAAAGTGGGCCATTAAATTAAGATTTTTGTGAGCAACACAGCAAGGAGCACGGTGGTAGCTCAGCATCGGTCCATACAGCCTCTGAGGTCTCGCTGGCTGGGTAGCCACGTGGGCTTCTTTCTGACATATGCCCACTGGGAAGCCTGCCCCAGGGCTCCCCTGTCTTTACGTGCCGATGTCCCCATGCCGCCCTTTGCAAGGAGCAGATAGAGACCTCCACAGTGGCCTTCAGCTCACGCCACTGCTGGCTTTCTCCCTGCTCTAGAAAGTGCTGGAAAGAACCTCATTTAACCTCAGAGGAAACTGCCCACAAAGGTGTGCTGAGCTGTCTCAACACAGAATGAGCTGCCTGTGGGGGGGGGCTCATCACTAGAGATGATGCTCAGAGGCTGGCGGACCTCCTTCCGGGGAGGCTGAAGAAGGGGCAGCAGCAACCAAAGGCAGGGGTGAAATGAAACCTCAAACCCACCCTGAGGCTGCTGATGTGGAATCCGGTCTTTTCAGTGCCTCTGGTCCATGGGACGAGCCCCGGACGCTGGTCCTGTTTGCCCCTGACAGACACAGAGATTTCAGTGCCGCACTTCCCGTTCACAGAGCGGAAGCTGAGGCCCTGTCGTTTAAGCCTCAAATTCCACCCGCTCTGGGACCTCCTGCTCTAGGTGCTGGGCTGTCATCGCCGGACCTGGAGCCCGGCCGAGAGAACCGCAGGTAGAGATACAGGCAGGTGTAGAGACATGCGGGGAGCGAAGAGACTGGAAGGAAGGACATCGATTGTTACAGATGATTTAGTTAAGTGTCTTCTCAATATTTTACGATGAGACTCCAAACAAGAGTTATTTTTTCAAGTACACTGGTGACGCCCACCCATAGGTTTGTGAATTTGGAAGATTCCAAAAAAGAAAACCACCTAAAAGTACAACTTCAGGGTCACCTGGGTGGCTCGTTCGGTTAAGTGTCTGACTCTTGATTTCGGCTCAGGGTCATGAGATCGAGCCCCGCATTGGGCTCCTCACTGAGTCTGCTTAGGATTCTTTCTCTCTCTCCCTCTGCCCCTCCTCCGCATCCCCTGCTTGTACTCGCTCGTGCTCGCTTTCTCAAAAAAATAAAAACAATAAAAGTACAGCTTCTTTAGTTTACAGACAAAACCAACCCAAGTACCCCAACACCCCCAAGCCTGCATGCAGCTCTACCCTGACCCCTGGACCCCTCCTCACTCACAAGACTAAATCACCAAAAATAGGTCTCTTCATAATGGAAGTCTTCCCCCCCCCCCCAGGCTGGATGACGGCTCACCTGGCTCCTTCTGCCTCCCCTTATGACGTGACACAGCCAAGGCACGTTCTGCATCCTTTGAGGTGTTTCATCCGGAAGGGATCAGGGTGAGGGGCTCCCGTCTGTGTTATGGTGAAACCAGTGCCTTCTCTGGGCCACCACACCTGCACAGCTGTCTGCGACCTCCCAGTGGCATTCCCTCCCACGGGCCCAGCTGGGCATGGCCTCATTTCACTCTACACACCAGTGCACACACACACAGACACACACACACACTCACATTTTGACCTGTGGAAGAGTGGCCACGCAATGGTGGCATCCCAGCCTCCCCAGCATGGAGGGGGTGCTCGGGGCCCTTTTCTCTAGCGTTGCAGACTGTAGAGTCCAGAATGGGGTCAGGGGTTAGGTGTGTCGCCGGCACAGGGGCCTGAGCCAGCCCTAGCTGGAGAGGGGGCGTCAGAAAGCTGTCTCAGGCTCTCCTAGCTGAAGGAACAAGCCAGCCCGGCTGTGGCGTATGAGGCCAGTGCCCTGTGTCATCTAAGAGGGTTGGGGTCACCATGAAGACCCACTGCTCCCTGAGCAGGACTCCAGGGGAAGGTGCGGCCTGGCCTTCTCTGTGTTCTCCAGGTTCACCCCTGTGCTCTTTCTTCCTGTTCTCACACCCTGCCCATCCCGTCCGCCCTGGGCGGCGGTGTGCCTCCTCCCAGATCTGGTAGTCAGCTTTCATTTTCCCTTCCTCCCTGCACTGCCAGCTGCTGGGGCCGCTAGAGGGCGCCATGCTGCCGGGTCCAGGGAGGGGCCGGATGCACACCCACTCACGTGTGACATCCCTGTCCCACACACTCACACCCAGGTCCCACATTTACAACAGACTCACGCCCAGGTTTTACACCCTCACGCATACATACCCAGGCCACACAACGCTCACACATATCCACACCCAGGCTCCACACGCTCACACCCAGGCTCGTCAGACGGCACACATGGGCCTGCTGGCACACCCACACACACTCCCTCCCAGCCCGCATGCTGGCCACACCCACTTGCAGCGGCTCTGTGTCTGTGCTGGGACTGGGACAGCAGGCCTGGGGGTCCTGCCCTGCCTCCGGGCCCTCGCCTTCCTCTGCTGCCCTCGCAGGTGCGGTCACCACCGCCTGGAAAACCTGGAGGTGCTGGGTCTCGGGGTTTTGCTGCCAGCTGCGGTGAGAGCCTCCTGGCAGCTGGGGCCCCAGGATTTAAAGCAGGTGGAGCAGCCTCACTCACATCAGCTTGCCAGCTCTCTTTCCCTTTTCCATCTGGGACCTTCTCAGGGGAGAGGAGCCTGAGACCCTCGAGTGCTGTGAGCATGGGGGCCTCTCAGCCTAACCTGCGAGCACGGTAGAGGCCGGGGATCTCCACCACAGCCCTCCATCCCCTCCAGTCCCTTCTGCCCTGTCCTACCTCCAGGCCTTTGTTCACACTGTGCCTGCCACCTGGCCGCCACCCCTTCCTCGGCTCGCCCGAATCCTGCTGTCTATGAGGCCTTCCCCAAGGAGGAAATTCCCAGAGTCCTCCCACATGGAAGGGCCCTTAGGGGACCCCCTGGCTTCATATGGGGAGCTGAGAGGAGCAGAGGGACCGTCTCAAGGGCAGAGGTAACCCGTGGCCAGCAAAAGCCTGTGACGAATCCCATGCCAGGGCCCTTTCTGCTGTTCCCCAAACACACCTCACCTCCAGGAGAATTATCTGGCACTCCCTGGACTTCCTACAGCCTTCTTACTTTCCAAACCATTTTTGAGATTTCCAGAGTCGAAAAAAAATTGCATGTACCCACCCCCCCCCCCCCCCACCAATCCAGACCTGACCAGGCTTCACCCCTTGGTCCCTGATGTCCTTTGCAGCGAGGAGTGTCCAGTCTGGGGGCAGGCAGCCCCGTGGGCCTGTCTCTAGACTGCTCCGTCGGTTTGGGGCACTTCATCAGCCTCACCTCAGCTCTCAGGACACCGACACTCTTTGGGGTTAGGACATGTGCTTTACCTGACGTTTCCTCATGATGTGACTTGGGTTATGCATTTTGGGCCAGAATGTCACAGAAGTGGTGCTGTGTGCTTCTTAGGGTGTCCTATCAGGAGGCACGGGATGTCCATTTGCCCCAATATTGGTGGTGGTAATGTCGATCGATTAAGATGGCGACTGTCATAAAGTCATACAAACGTATGGGCTTTCTTCCCTTTGTGATTTATGACCATTTGTGGGGAGGTATTTGGATACCGTGTGAAATCCCTCTCCTCGCCCTGCTTCTAAACGTTGGCTCTCATGTCTATTGCTGCTTCTTGAATTAACTATTTCTATGATGGTTGCCAAAGGCATTCCATCTTTTCGTTCTTTCATTTGTTGTTGGCATTCTACTGTAAAGAAGAGTGTTTTCTTCTCCCCGTTCATTTACTTAAACCAGTGTGGACATAAGGAATTCTGTTTAATTCAATGGGTTATAATCTGTTACTATCAGAATTTATTTTGAGGCTCACAGGGTCCCCGATGTGGCCAGTGGCAGCCCTATCCAGCCAGCTGTGTGGCTTTTTGACACATCCCCACCATTCTCTGAGCCCTTCCTGAATTTTCTGGCACAAAAAGCTGTTTCACGTTCACAATGTTCTGCCTTTGCCTCAGCCCTGAAGCCGGCCATTTCTCAAGGAGCCCTGGTTCCTTTTAGTGGAAAGTGATATTTAGATTCGAACCCCAGTGCACTAGACACTCTTCCCATGCCTCTGGGTATCACTGCTCTCTGACCCTCTCCATGGACAGAGGTGGGACACGTATGCGTGGGTATACACGTGTGTTCACACGTCCATCCACCAGAGCGTCTGTATCCGTGTCTGTCAAAGACAGCACATTCACCCCGGCCTCTGATTTCAGGCCAACACCACAGGCTTCAGCCCAGCCTTATGCCTTTGCAAATTTGTACCTTCCTTTTCCTACAGGGAGAAACCTGGTTTACATTATTCTCTCTCCATTTGCGTATTTGCTCAGTCCCCTTGAATATAGCCAGCCTGACCTTGCCGGGGGGGCTGAGTGCCTGCTCCTTCCCTGCTGGATGCCATCCCACCCACTGCCCCAGAGCCTCCTGACGAGGGTGGGAGGGGGACCCCCTTCCCACGCCAGGGTGCCATGGGCTACCCTCCCACAAGGAAGGAGAAGACCCCAGACGTTGGCCACCTCATCTGCCTCCCTGCTCTTTCCCACCCTGCTTCTTGAGTGAAGGGATGGGTCTTTGCCAACTTTACTTTCCCCACAATGCCTTGCACGTGGTGGGTGCTCTGTGTGTGTTCAACTGAGTGGGAGTGAGGCCCTTCGGCTTCCCAGCCACTTTCACGTTTGTGGCCCCCTTCCAGCCTCACTGTAGGCAGAGAAAGTGCTGTTTTCTGGGGAAGGAGCTGACTCCCCCATGGTCCCCCCCCCCCCCCCGGCTAGTACGGCGCTCCCGGGCATGTCTGTCCCAGCTGTCCCTGTGTCTGGATGAAAGCCTAGCCATGTTGCGTACGTGTTCGTATGGGAGGGGGAACTCTTTGTTGCTGGCTCCCGGGCACTCACCTGGGCTGTGCTACTGTGGCAGAGCAGTGCTCCCCAGACAGAGAGGAGCCCCAGGCTCACATCCTGGCTCTGCCACTTTCCAGCTGGAAGAGCACTGAGCCTCAGTTTTCTCATCTGTAAAATGGGGATTGGAGGGTATTCCTTTGTACCCTGAGCACCTTTGGTACAGGAGGAGCTCAGTAAATACACAACCACAGGAGAGAGGTCAGTGAAATGCCCTGTCTGCTCCGCACAGCAGGGCCCGAGGCTGCCGGCCTGACCTTCCAGATGTCTGGGGCATTCCTNNNTAGGCTCAGCCAGGCCCCCACTTCTGGGTAGAATCACAGGGGTCATGCACCAGGATAGTCATGGCACCACTTTGAAAATTCACCCCTGGAGACCATGACCTCCGATTTCCAGAATGTTCTCACAGAATGGCTCCTGGCCTTCCCTTTGTGTGTGGGGAGGGTTGGCAGTGCTCAGGAGTTCATGTACTTGGGCGGGTGGAGGAAAAAATACAGTACAGCCATACCGATTTCTCTTGCTGCCCATGGCCTTGTGGCCGGCAGGCAGAGCTTGGCATGGCTCACCACAGGGCCAGCCTCACCCCGAAGGAAGGATGCTTGATGGGAAAAGTTGGCTTTTCTTTAAAGAGGGTGCAGTTGGCTATATCCCAGCTCACTGTGTGGGGAGGAGCCAGTGGCTGCTCCCAGCCTTCTTCACCCCCACGCAAGGAGATGGACACCACTGTTGCCTCGGCTGCCTGCTCCTGCCACCCAGAGTGCATCCGAAAGGCAGCTCAGCTTTGCCTGTGGCTCAGCAGCGTGTAGGGAGAAGAGTCCCCAGTCCAGTGCTGGGCACCGAATATGTGTCCGGGGGGTGAGGGCTGCTGGGGGCTCAAAGAGGACTGTGAGATGCAGCACACGCAGGGGGATGCGGTGTCTAGCATGAGCGTGGCAGCACAGGGTGTCACCTGGGCTGCAGGGACCGTGTTTGTCCTGCTTCATGTCCTACCCCTAGTGGGCTCAGGGCCGGACACACTGAATGACAGAGTTTGGGGATTGCGGCTGAGGACAAGAGGGCCTGGGGTGGGAGCCTGGAGAAGGTGGGCTGGCTAGAGAGAGCCCCTTGCTGCAGCAGGATTCCTTTAAAGGCCCCAGAGTGGGACTGAGAGGTGGTGGGCCGCAGAAGGCCCCGAGGCAGGATCACCCATGTTTCAGGGGCCCCTTCCAGGGCTAGCTGAGTGGCCACTGCTGGGGGATTTGCGTTGCTGTCTCCCCCCCACCCCCCCGCCCCCGAGCTGGGGAGCTCAGCACCTGGAGGAAGGCACCAGGTCGGCCTGGGTCTTCTCACCACTGCACTGTAGCTGGTCGTTGAAACATGTCCTGTTTGTGGGATTGTAAGGAGAGCTGATGGCAGGGAGGGGGCAGCACTGGCTTGTCAGAAGCTGCAGCAGCGTGGGCAGGAGGCCCGCGTGGGTGCCTCAGCCTGACCGGCCCTGGCCCCAGCATAGGGGGCCGGGGAAGGGCCTGGGCTCTGCGGCCCCGGGGCAGGGGCTGAAGTCTCTGGCGTGTGACCCTGCATGGGCTAGTTGACCCCTCTGTGCTCCATCTGCATTTTACAGAAGACGCCGCTGCTCTTGCGGGGTGCTGGGAGGTACAGGTGAGCGGGGCAGGTACAGGTGAGCCTGCCCTGAGCCCTGTCTCCACCCTTCCTGGTGTCTGACTGGAGATCTCTCCCGGTTTCTGGCTCGGGCTCACCCAGGGCTGGGAAGAGCTCATTGATCCGGCTGTATACGTAGCCGCGAGGCCTTGGAAATACTTCCAAATAAAGACTTTCATGGAATCTGAGTGTTTTCTCATGGGCCCTGCTCTTTGGATCCTAGTGGGTAAGCACGCAGGTTCTGGGACCTGCTGCCTGGGTGTGTGTGAATCCCGGCTCGGCTGTTTGGCCGTGGGCTGGTTGCTTAACCTCTCTGGGCGTTAGCTTTCTTGCCATAGGTGGTGGAGTAATGTCTTCTTCCTAAGGTTGTTGGGAAACACGGATTGTGACAGCAGCAGACGTAGGACCTCCTACTCCAGAGACTATTCCATTAGTTCACTTACCCTCAAAGCAATTCTATGGGATGGTTAACTATTACTATTTCTGAGAGGTTGAGTGCTCGCTTGGGGTCACAGACCTGGCGAGAGCTGGCCTTTGAACCCGTGTTCCGGCATGAGCAGTGTTACCTGTGATTACTGTCTATTTGTTTCTGTGCCGTTTTAAGTTTGTCCGGTGGAATTTTAAATCGAGTCGGCCACCAGGGACATGTGCTGTGAAGTCCTGCTAGGTGGGGGCTGGTGCCAGGAGGAGCCACTCACAGCTGCCAAAGGAGCTCCAAGCTGCAGGGCAGAGAGAATGTGCGCTCAGGGTCCTTGGGGTGGGGGCCCCAAGCCCCAGTTGTGCTCTTGTCTCTCGGAAATTAGCGGGATCCAGGTGGGGCTTCTAGACCCTATCCCTAGTTCATCCAGAGCAGCTCTCCTGTTTATATCAGGGTTCCTTACGAATTCCTAGAGTCCTGGCCACCTAGTGTCCCAGCAGTTCTGCTGCTTGGAAGCATTTAAAAGCTTCGAGGAACACTGATCTTCAGATCCCGTCCCCACCCCACCTACCCTTTTACAGGTGCTGAGGCTGAGACAGGCCAGGAGCTGGGGGGGGGGGGGCTGGCAGGGCACTGGCTGCAGCCCCAGCTCAAAGCCAAATGGGCCTGGCCGTCCTTGGGCTCCCTTCCCAGCGTTCTGCCTGGAGGACTCATGGGTCTCCTGGATCCTGTGGCTGGGGGCCGGCAGGATCCGTGTGGCCTGTGGAAGTCATTCCTGGTTTGGTCTGGCCACAGTCAGCTGGGAGAGAAAAGAAGGGGTTAACCTGTTTGGAACATTCCAGTAAAGGGGAAGCGCCAGTGTCTTCATACAAAATAGCTTAAGGATATTTTATTTTTATTGGGGGTGGGCAGAGGGAAAAGGAGAGAATCTTAATGAGGCTCCAAACCCAGCATGGACCCGGACTCTGGGCTCAATCCTGTGACTATGATGTCGTGACCTGAGCTGAAATCAAGAGTTGGCTGCCTAACCGACTGAGCCACCCAGGCGCCCCACCATACAAAATAGTTTTTTGGTTTTTTTTTTGTTTGTTTGTTTTGAGATTTTATTTATTTAAGAACGGGGCGGGGGGGGGAGAGAGAATGAGCAACAAGCAGGAAGAGGGGCAGAGGGAGAGGGACAAGCAGACTCCCTTCTGAGCAGCAAGCCCAACTCGGGGCTTGATCCCAGGACCCTGAGATCATGACCTGAGCCGAAGTGAGCCGACAAAGCCACCCAGGTGTTCCCCTATGCAAAATAGTTTAAAATAAACTCCTGCCCTGGTCTCCACATGCCAGGACGGAAGCTCACCAGTGCCTCCTAGTGTTCCAGATCCTCTCTGCAGGCCTGAGAACACCCCCACCGCTGCTCCCAGACCTGGAGGTGGTGGGCAGAATGTGTGGGCAAGCCAAGGGACCCCGGGGCTCCGGGGAGCCCAGCTGGTGTGTCCTGGAGCCCAAGTAGATGTTTCTGGAGGGTTCTGTGAGCCAAGGCCTGGGGAGGCTGAGGGCTTCAGGGCCACTATGGAAGGGACCCTCTGAAGGCAGGCAGGAAGACCATTGGGAATCTGAGATACTTAAAAACAAATCTCGTGCCGCAGCCCCAAGCCCGGGAGAGTTGGGTCAGATCCGGCAAGGGTTAGTTTGGACAGCGGCTCTTGGCGGGCCGTGTTGGAAGCTGTCAGTAGTCCTTTAGCTGCTGGGAGATGGACGGACTGGGCCGCAAGCCGCAGGGTGCCTAGACTGTGCCTCCTGTCTCTGCTGCAGGCCGCCAGGTGGTGGCTTGGGCCTCCTGCTCTCTCAGGTAATGACAAGAGTAGCCATCTTTCTGGAATAATCCAGCACTTACCAGGTGCCGGCCATGGCACTTTTCCTCCTTTGTGCAACCAGCCTGTAGGGTAAACACAGTTTTCTGGGTTTTAAATGAGAAACTTGAGCATCAGGGTCAGTAACAGCCTAGGAGTCGAACCGGGTGTGTCTGACCCCAGAGCCTCTACTTGCAATCCCTGCTGAGCATCCCCAGTCTCAGTTTCCCCACCTGCCCTCTCTGCCTCCCTGCTGTAGAGAGAGGTCCTGGGAACACGTTGGGGGTGTCAGAGCTCCATTCGTGTGGCAGGGCTCCTCATAGTTGCTGCGAGTGGGGACCCAGGCTGGAGGCCCGAATCAGGGCACAGAGAGGGGCCGTAGGCCCGCCCGCCTGGAGCTGGCAGTGCAGGCAGGTGAGGTAGGAAGGCGGGGCCTGCTGGAGCACCTTCTGCCTCCCTGCCCAGCCCCAAGCCAGAAGCAGACAGCGGCGCCCGGAGCCCGGAGCTTGCCCGAGCTCTTCCACAGTGGCATCGGGATGCTGCCTGCAGGCTATGCCCACGGTAGACCACGGCTGGGCCTTATTTCACCCATCACACTGTCCCCACTTCGCAGATGAGGGATGCGGAGGCCAGAGAGCCAGGTGGCCAGCCTAAGGGCCGGCCCTAGGAGCCGGGCTCCCCGTTTCCTGCTGCTGGGGTTCCCATTTCCGTGCCTGCTGCTGCAGGGGGTGGGACTTGGAGAGATCAGCCAGGTGTGAGTAAGGTAGGCTGCATCGTAAACAAAAGCTGCTGGGCCTCTTTTGCCCAATTATACAGGTGTGTGCGTTTATACCGCCAGACGTGTGCCGGTGCAGAACAGAGACAGGGCTGTGGCCCAGGTGACGAAAGCACCCTCCTAGGACGTGGCCAGGTCCTGGACCTCTGCTATGACGAGCCCTCCTGTGGGCACCGCCATTCCAATTCCCCCTTCCTAGGTGACCCCCCAGAGCCTCCCATCCCGGTGTGGAAGGCTGGGCCCACTCTGCCGTTCGCTGTTGCTTTTCCTGCACTCCGCAGGTCTCACCTCCGTGGGCCCACCACCGCCTTTCCGCCTCCCAGATCGTGGTCTCCCAGATGTCTCCTCTTCTCACTGCATCAGGACGTTTTGTGTGAAGAAAAGAGAGGCGCAGGGCTACGAGGCTGTGGTCTGCACACATCCAGCAGCTTCAGGACAGCAGGCTGCTGCTCGGAGCCCCTCCCCACCCCCTGCTGTTCCCCCAGCCTAAGGGGAAACCGAGTTCAGGCCTCCATCACTTCCCTCCCCTGAGACAGAGGGCTACGTGTGTCTGCCCACAAAGGGCTTGTGACACAGATCTGGAAGGGACCGGGGATGGTGACGATCTGGGGACTGATGTGGCATTCGTTTGGAGACTTCCACATCTAGGAGAACCCTTAGGAATTCTCTGGGTCCTTCCCCCCACCCCCACTTCTTCCAGAAAAGTAAGCCTCAGAGTGGCTTCTGCCATGCCGGGCTCACACAGTTGTTGGAAAGCCGACCGGAGCTGGAGTCTGGGTGTGCTCGCCGTGCACGTGCTCCGGTGCACACCCGCTCCGGTGCACACCCGCTCCAGTGCACACGCGCGCCGCCTCTCAATTCTTGCAGCAGAGGCGTGGCGAAGGAAGGAAGCCCTTCCTGAGAAGTTTGTGCTACCTCCCATGACATTTCAAGGCACTTTATTTCTCAAAATATTGTAGGGATTGAGTTATTTTTAGCCCGGCCTCTCGGGATCGGAGAATACGTTTGCTGCAGCTCGGGCAGACAGACTTCTTGCGTAGAATGCACATTCACGGCCTCTTTCCAGGGGAGTTGGATGGTTTGGGGAAATGTCGCGTGCCCCTGAGGCATACCAGAGGGCCCCCAAGTGTTCCCTGTGGCTCACTGACCACCTTGAAACCCAAATGCCACCCCCAGCTCCCCAGGGTGCAGGCTGGGGACAGTGGAGGGGCGGCAGCAATGCATCTTCAGTCAGACCCACTGTGTGTGTTCCCATCCTGCTCCAGTCCCTTCAGGCCTCAGTTTCCTTATCTTTAAAATGGGAATAATGAGGGGTGCTTGGGCAGTTGGGTAAGTTGGGTAAGCATCCGACTCCTGATTTGGGTTCAGGTTATGATCTCAGGGTCGTGAGATCAAGCCCTGCATCGGGCTCCACGCTCGATGGGGAGTCTGCTTGGGATTCTCTCCATTTCTCCCTCTGCCCCTCCCCACTCTCTTTCTCTCTCTCTCATAAATAAATGAATCTTAAAAAAAATAAAATAAAATGGGAATGAGTATTGACCCTCAGCTTGGGGAGAATAGAAAAGAATATTCTGCAGGAAGCATTCAGCACGTTTCCTGGCACATAGCGCATGCTCAGCGAATACTAAGTAGTGTTATTATTGTGGGTGTTCCCATCAGTGTGATTATTTGAGGAAACTGGCCCCAGGGTAAGTGTGGAGGGACTTGCCTTGCAGGTACTTGGGCATATCTGTTGCTGCACTCTCACTGTCCCTTCTGTGGCCTTGTGAGTCCCTGTTTCTGGGGAGATGCTCTGGGTGTGCCTGTGCCATCAGCCTCCCAAGGCCAGGGGTCTCCCACCCGAGCAGGGGCCTGCAGCCCAGGCATAAGGCCCTGCACTGTCCCTCCTGGTCCATTTGGCCCCAGGTCCCTACCATGTGGTGGGGGGACTGGAAGCAGGACAGCCACACAAGGAGGGACTTTTCGCTACAGTCAGGAGCCCTGCACACACTGGTCTCCAGAGTGCTCTCAGAGTATTCTGGGGGAGGTCACCGACAGCACAGTGCCTCAGGGAGCTAGTTCCTTCCACCGGGCACCCCTGCTGTTCCGTGGTCCAGCCTCATGCCCTGGCCCTCCGCAGAGCCTCCTCCGTTCCCTCTGTTCTGCTCTTCACAGTTTGAGTAGATTTTTTGCTGGGGACCCTGGGCTACTGGGGCCGGCCTCTCGCACCCAGGGCTGCCTGGAAAACTGCCCACATTTCCTGGTGCTCCCGTGCTGTTCAGCACCCTGGCTCGGCAGGCAGGGCCAGGGCAGAGGCCTGAGGCTCAGGTGGGTAAGGCTGTGGGAAGCACGCGAAGCTTCTCCGACAGGTCCTGCTGCGGCCCCCAGCACCCAGGCTCCCAGGGGCCGCACAGGTACAAGTACCAAGAGCGGCGAGTCAGAGTGCTTGGCAATTCGTAGAAGACACTTGTCCCCTCTCCTGTCCCCTAGGTTCTGGTCACAGGGCTGGGCTCTTGTCCCTCCCAAGAGTCGGAGCCAGAGTGCCCTGGTGGCAGAGCAGCCCGCGTCCACACTAGGTCCCTGCCCCGATGGATGGAAGCAGCGAGGGGGCTTTGAGGCACTCTGCTGAGACACCTACAGCTCACAGTCCTGGAGCTGGAAGCCCTACACGCTCGGGGCCGTCCGTGGGGCTCGGCCACAGGGTGACATCCACTCTTTTACTGACTTATGTCAGATGATGTTCCCAACAGCCCGAGGCGAGGTTAATATAGCCCCGTGTACAGGTGAGGAAACCGAGGCACAGAGAGGTTGGATTAGCCCACCAGCAGCTAGTGGGCACTGGCGCTCTGTGTCCAGTCTGAGCACTCAGGCTGGGGCTGTGTAGGGCAGGTGGTGCTGAGGGGCCTCTAGGGGCTCCCCCGGGGGCTCCCACTCTCATGGCATCTCACGCACTGGAAAGCAGGCTCTGGGTGGTAGAGCCGCCCTTCCGCATCAAGCCTGCTCTGGCCTTCCTTACCCAAAGTTCTCCTGCCTCCGCATGCAGGGACCAGAGGGATAGGCAGGACAGATACCAGCGGGGGAAGGGGGCAGTTAGGGGGAGCCAGTCTTCCACTGACTCCACCCAGCCCCCTGCACCTTGGGGCTTGGCCATCCTGGAGGCCCATCTTTCCCAGAATCCTCTTTCCGGGCCTCATTCCTCCTGCTCTCGCCACCCTGCATGCTACTTTCCTGATGGCCTCCTTGCTCTGCCTGCCCTGCCCTCCGTCTGGTCTCCCCTCACTTTCATGGGCCTTTCTGTGGACATAGCCCACCTGCATTTCACCGCTGGTGTCCAGCTGTCTGCCTGACACATGCACACCCCACAGGGACCTGAGTCCATGACTGACCTGAGGGGGGGCACTGCCTGTCCCCCAGCCCCGGGTGCCCCCTCAGGCCTGCCTGAGGCCACATCACACACACCTGGGATGCCTACCCGAGCCGGGAGCAGTCGTGCCAGTGGGACAAAGCAGAGATGCCCCAGGAAGGCTGAGACTTAGGAGCCTGGGACCAGGGAGGCTTTCTGGGCTCAGGCCCTTTTTCTCAATATGGAACATCCTGGATGCAACACAAATTCAGTTGCTGGTATCGAGCGTGAGCTGAATGTATCTTGCATTTCTCATCTGCCATGTGGTGGGTTCCGTTGGGGCTGGAGCACAGCAGCACGTGGAAAAGCATTTTTACCCCGAAGAGCTCCAGTAACCCTCTTGGGGATTAATGTTTTTGATAATGCCTCCAATTTTTTGTTTGTGTTTTCTTCCTTTTAAAAAAATTAATTTTTCTGATCATGAAAGAAATCCATACCTTCTTTGGGAAAATGTAGAAAAGTGCAAAGGAAAATCCACAAGGGGACTCACAGCATTTGTTGTACTAAATGAGATTGTGAAGCATGGTTTTGGACTTAAGGTCACACCCAAAGAGCTGCTTGCCTCCGAACGTGTTCCCGTCTCTGAGATGCGGTTGTGCCCTCGCCGAGCGGTAGCCTCCCGGCCAAACTCCCTGGGGTCCAGCCAGGGTGGACCCGGGGTGGAGCCTGTCCAGGAAGCTGCCAGCCCAGCAGAGCAGGAGGGCAGGCTGGAAGCCCCCGAGCCCCCCCCCGCCCCGCCCCGGGCTGACCAGATAGAGAAGATCTGAGCCAGGCATGTGCCTCCCCCTCCCCTTCATGCAGAGAAAGCCCTATCATCCTGTCCTGTCTCCTTTTTCTGAAACTCCTGGGTAGGAGGACTTGCGCCCCCCCTCCCACCCCCGTGAACATTCTGTGGCTCTGGGCATGCCTGCCGGTTCACAGCCCCCAGGGGCCAGGAGCAGACTCGCTGGTGGCACGGAGGGAGGGACGTGTGGCAGGTAGGGACAGACAGTCTCCAGTGTCTACTTGCACGTACCCATTCAAGTGTGTATGTGGCGGGTGGCCACGGAGATCCTGGGGAAGGTCTGCATGCGCCTCTCCTCCCTCATCCCTACTCAGCCCGGCGGGGCACAGCCAGCCCTGGACTTAACCTCCATGTGGGGTGGCCTGCGCCCTCACTCCTGTGGGCAGCAGGGGCAACGGGCCGAGAATTGGCTCCCCTGAGTTGCAGCACTGGCCGGGCTAATGGGGGTGATGAGTGGCCTCCACCCCCCTGGTACTGTTAGCCTCTGGGCCAGCGTTCCATTTATGGTGGTCAGGATTCTTTTCTATTTTTAAAACTCGTTATTGACGTGTAACATACAGAATAGTGTACAGAACCTAGGTACCCAAACTTAACACACTTTTACTAAGTGAACACACCTGTGGAAGCAGAACATGACCAGCCTCCCCCACCCAGACCCCCCTGGGTCTCTTTCAGTCACTTTGTCCCCTGAGGTAACCACAACCCTGAAGACCTCTAACAGCAGAGATTAGTTTGCCTGTTCTGGAACTTTCTATAAAGGGAATCATAGCGCACGTACTCTTCTTTCTCATGGTCAGCCTTTTAAGGGAGGGTCTGCTGGGCGGGCAGCTGGACCGTGTGGTGTCATCCTGGCATCCGTGGGGAGCAGCGATGCTTCTCCAACTGCAAGATTGTTCGGTCACTCTGCGAACACTCCCCGAGTGTCGTTCCTGCCGGAGGAACACTAAGACCTGGCTTTGCAGACACCTTCTGTCCTTGGGGCAGGGAGTTGGTGTCATGACGGTCTCTCTTTCTGGGGCTGGATGGCATGGGGGCCGAGCCGACAGAGACAGAGCTCGCTCACAGGTGAATTGGGTCTCCCTGGAGGAGGCAGAGCCTGAGTGTAGTTCTGAAGGCTGAAGGGGAGTTTGCCGGAGGGACAAGAGCTGGGGGAAGGGCAAGTCAAGAACTCTGTTTGCCCCGGGGGCTCCCCCCCCAGCTCATACAGATGCATCCACATCCCGGGTCCTGTTCCTCTTGAGACTGGAGCCAGGAAGCCACGTATGAAGTTGGAGGCCAGTGGTGCTCACTGCCCGCCCAGCCCTCGGAGAGGCCCATTCAGCACCGCAAGTCCTGGTGTTGGGCCCGTGCCCTCGTCTCCTAGGCTTGAAGCCCGCTGCACACGAGACGGGCCGTGACCCCCAGAGGCACCAGGAAGAAGCTGCTGCTCGGAAATGTCTCCCCATTGTGTTCCACTGTGAGGCCTGAAGGTTAATGGCAGATGCTTCTGGGAGGGGAGACAGTGGGTACAGGACAGGGACCGGTGCAAGACGGGGCAGCTGTGACTTGGCCTGGCTCTGACCACCTCCAGTTAGATGTGTTGTGTGAGTGACTGGGAGTCTCGCCCACAGTGAGAGCTTGGGACGGAGGGCAGTGTCCCACCGTGAGGCCTTGGGTGCGCAAATGTGGGTGGGCAGGGAGGGTGGGTGTGCAAGAAGGCAGGGTAAGGGCAGAGCAGGAGAAGGGGCACAACTCTCACCCCCAGGGGCCAGGGCTGGGCTTCAGGGGCTCGTGTGCAGAGGTGGTGTAAATGGGACACTGGGGGTAAGGAGCCGTGTGGGGGGCTGTCATCGGGTTCCCTGTGCGTCTGGAATTATGGGTACCGCTCTGTGGGGCAGTGGCCTGCAGGAAGGGCTGGCCAGTGGCCATTTGCACTTTTGCCCTGGATGGGCCCTGACCTTGGCAGGGGCCAGGACACATCCAAGACATGCCACTGAGTTGAGTCAGGTTCACGCCCTGCAGAGGCCACTGATCTTGTCTTTGAGAGAGGAGCCCCCTCCTCATCCCACCTTCAGAGTCTGGGGAGCTGGGTGGGCCCAGCTACCTCCCAGGACCCCTTTGGGCTGCTAAGTGCAGACAGGCCAGTCTGCTCAAGTCAACAGAGCTGCCCCGATGACGGACAGGCCCTGACATCACCTCTTGGTTGGCAGCCCCTCCCCGCAGGAGACCTGACCCCTGTTTTTATATCTTATCACCGCGACGTTGTGTGGGGTGAGGGGAAGCATGTGATCAGAGCTGTGTGTACAAGCCTTGGCACGATGGCTAGCTGGGCCAGGCCTCCGTATTCTTGTCTCTGAACTGGGGAGAAGGATGCCAACCTCACGGAACCTGACAAGTGGCTGCATCTGGAGCCGGCAGGCCTTTGGTCAGAGATGCCAGCGCTCGGTTGCCAGTTGTGTTCGCCCGCCCACAGAGTTAGGTCCCATGGGTTGATGGCACCCGTGGGGGTATGCTCCACGGGCCGGCTGCCCGGGCACTGTGGCTCCCAGCCTCCTCCGCTGTCTCCCCTACTCCAGGCATGTCGGTGCCTAGAGCCCAGCCAAAGACGGAGCTTCTCCAGGGGCAGCTCTGCTGGCAGCCCCCCACCTGCCGCCCCCCAACACCTGGCAGAAAGAGGTCCTTGGCCACTACCTGGCTCCATAGCCCTTTGGAGGAAGAGGGGCTCTTGCGCTGGAGGGAAGCTCTGAGGGCTGGGCGATGGGTCCCTTGGGACAGACGGCTGAGCAGGTGCGCACTCCTCTAGACACCCACATCCTCACCTGGACATGGGGTGTCTGATCACGCGCGTGATCCCTGCTGCATCCAAACCAGCTGCTACTTCAGCTCCCCCGTTCGGGGCCATCTCCCCCCCGCCCCACAGCAGCCTCCAGCGCCGCTCCTCCTGAAGCTTTGTACTGGTTTTCGAAAACAAAATCGGAAAGCACAGGAGACGTAAAAAAGCGTTCCTGAAAATTACTGCAGGTCCTCAGGTGTAACTCAGGTCTTTGCAGTAAAGGCTGACGTCATTTTGTTGAGAGTGAGGTGAGAAGTTCCATGCTGGGGAGAGGGGAAATGCAGCCGCAGCTGCTGTCAGCCCCCTAAGTCCGGCGATGGACAGTGGTCGCGGCAGCTCCGATGGAACCAGGAGGCCGGAGGTAGGGCACTGATGAGGTGTCTGTTTCAGGGGTGTGCTTGGAATCGGGGTGTTCCCTGGTTGCTGTCCTCCCTCTGTCGCCCAGGCTGGTGGGAAGGCCCAAGGTGTGTAGGACTCCGTGAGGGGTGCCGTGTCTGCAGGGGGGCATCTGTGGAGCAGTGTGGGGTGGAAGGGACGCACTGCTAGACTGCCACGCTCTCCTGACCTTGGGTGGTCGCGGAGGGACAGGTCGTGTCTGGAGCAGGACTGGGTGCTGCACGCATCACGCCATGGCTGGCGGTCGGCCACTCACATTTATCAAAGGTCTGTTCTCTGCTAGGCCCCTGCCGGGCACTGGGATGTACCTGCCAAATATTTGCTCAAATTATTAGCTAAATAATAAGACAGTGAGTTATTTTGTTGTACTTGTGCCCAAGAAGTTGCCGGGAGAGGTCCAGAGCCATCCTAAATTCCTCGTCTGTCGTGGCCCGTGGCTGCCAAGTCTTATGCTCTCCCGCCTGAAGATTTCAAGCCAGCCACCCTGTCCCCTTCTCACTGCCGCTGGCCTGGATCCCTGTCATAACCCCCTGTTCCTGTCAGGACGCCTTCGGCTGCGCTGACAGGACGCTCCACCAGCAGTGGCCTCAACCCTCAGGGCAGTTATTTACATAAGAACACAGCCGGCGATCCTCAGACTTGGGGTTGGCCCTGCCGTTCACAAGGGCGAGCTTTGTCTTTCTGGTCCACCAGCCTCCATGTCAGCATAAATCCAAGTGTTTTAAGGCCTGAAGTTTAGAGAGCTTGGACAAGGGGGCATTTTAAGACAAAAAATACGCTAGGTTTAATGAATACAAAATTAGGTTCGAAAGAATTGAAAACATATGTTCAAACAAAAACATGGACGCCAATATTCAGAGCAGCATTATTCACGAGATCCCCAAAGTGGAAACAACCCAGATGTCCGTCAGCTGATGCAGGGAAGACAAAACGTGGCCAGTGTGGCCTCCCCACACAACAGAATGTTGTTCAACCGTCAAAGAGAACGAGGTCCTGTGGCAGGCTGCACGACGGTCCCTGCAGACATGGTGCGAGTGAGGGAAGCCAGACGTGAGAAGCCACATGTTGCGTGGTTCCGTTTATAGAAGTGTCCAGAATAGGCAAATCTGTGGAGATAGACGGTAGCTTCATAGTTGCCAGGGGCTGCCGGGGAGCCAGGATTGGTGAGTGGCTGCTTCATGGGGACAGGGTTTCCTTTGGGGAGGTGAAATGTTCTGGAAGTAGATCGTGGTGATGGGTACGTAATGTTGTGAGTGCACCAAAAGCTACTGACGTGTACGCTTTAAAATGGTGAATTTTACGTTATGTGAATTTTACCTCAATTTAGAAGTGGCTTTTGATGCAGACACATTGTCACCTCATGGTCATAAGATGGCTGTCATGGTACCGGGTGTCATGGTCACCTTCAAGGCAGTGCCAGTGAGCTCTCCTCGCATGAGAGCCCCTTGCAGGTGGATGCAGAAGCTCTCCCAGAGGTGCCTCCCTAGACACTTCCAGTTATGTCTTGGGACTGGGTCACGCGACCATGCCTGACTACAGGGCTTCTCGGGAAGGAGGTACCTGGCAAAAAGCAGTGGGACCGTCACAGCTGGCTCAGCCGGCCGCATCCTCTGAGAGTGGGCCCATGGCTGCCTCCAGCAAAACCAGGGTGTCATAGCCAGAAAGCTAGCCTTTCTGCCTTCACAATGCCCCTGGCCCATCCTTCCAACAGCAGCCAGGCCAGCAGTCCGGACGCTGGGACCTACCGCGCCATTCCCCCGCCCAGAACCACCACCTGGCTCTGTGCTGCCTTCCAAACAAGGCCAAACTCCTCACTCCGTTGTCTGGACTCTCCCAGGCTGGCCTCTGCCAGTCCATCCTCGCTCCCTCTGGAAGCACTGGCCTTCCGTACAGCCTGTTCCTCCACGGCTGTGGCCCTTTGCCATGGCGTTGACATTGACGATGACAGTGGTGGCGTGGATGAGGACGGCGGTGACTGTGGCTGGCAGGGAGGGGGCACGTCTGCAGATGGTGCTTTCTATGCACGTATTCTTGAATCCCCTCCCTTAAAACTCAGAATCAGGTGATGCTTTCATCCCCTTTTATGGACAAGGGACCGGATGCTGGGTGGGCGAGTTTCTTGTCCACAGTCCTGTGGCGGCAGCGGCAGCCGCGCGGGTGGGTGGTGCTGGTGATGAGAATGACGGTCACAGCTCAGTTTTCTGAGCCCTCGGGGGGCTGGACACATGGGTTGCAGGCGTTGCCCGTGTGTCATCTGATCATTAGAAACAGCCCTCATTTGAGAGTTAAGGAGACTATGGCTCTGAGCAGGGAGGGGTGCTGCCTGGGGTCCCAGAGCTAACTGGGGGGCAGGGCAGGATTCAGAGACATACCCTCTGAACACCTTGCTGTCCTGGTGCTGGGAGACAAACCGGGTGCGGACGTCTGCAGCACGCGGGGGCCCCCACCCAGGTCGGGCCCCACGGGCGTCCGCATTGGGAAGATGACTGTGCCTCTTCCAGACCCCGAGGCCTTCCCCAGGCTCCTGCGTCCAGCCCAGGATTCCACCTCCCTGACCTTTCCACCCTGGGCTCCTCACACTAGGTGTGCCTGTCACTGAGCATACGTCCCCACTGCCCACCTAGACTGTGTGCTTCAGCCACCCTCCTCACTGAGTCACCCCCACCCGTGGCCTGAGCTCACTCACACCACCATGGGCACCCGGTCCCTATCCTACCCCCCGGCCCACCTCCAGACCATCTTCCCCGCGAGGCAGAAGGACCTAGAGTGCGCACACCATCACCCCACTCCCTACCTTGAACACCCTGCGGTTTCTTGTGGCGAGTACGGGTCTTCCGTGTCCCCTTGTCCTCCGGTCTCACCTTCCCTGAACGTCCCTGTCCTTGTCACATTCCGTTCTCCTTCCTTGTCCATGGGCATATTGACGTCTCCTTCATATTAGTTTGTAGATAACGTTATAGTTAGAATTTTGTGTTCTGCGATTGCACTTAACGTTATACCACGCATATTGTTCTTTTCATTATGGTCTTTAAGATTTTGTACACCTAGTGCCCCTCCTCTCTCCTACCCGCACCTCCATCCTGGAGTAATCTGTTAACAGCCTGCTCACAGCCCACCTCTCTGCTCCCTCGCTGTGCATGTACACACCACCCCCCGCACACATACGGGGGTCGTCTTGTTTATCTCTTAAAGAATGGAATCATACTGTTTTTCTTTGCACCTTGCTTTTCTCACTTCACACCTGGATTCCCGCCAAGTCCGCGGCAGAAGCGCTGGCTCGTGCTTTTTAATAGTCGTGCGCCCGTCTCTGGCGTGGCTGCTCTGGCTCCCGTCTCCAGTGCCCTGCTGTTGGATATCTGGGCTATTCCCTTTTTTTTTTTTCCGTTATAAGTGAAAAAATAAGCTCTCTTAAGCTTATTTTCATGTTTTAAAACGGTTTCCAATTTCTCACTTCAATGGTTTGGACTTTAGATTCTCGTAATGATTTTATTATCTCTATTAATGTAAGTCTTTGTGGTGAAAAGAGAAGTTCTGGAAAGTGTGCACCTTGCCCTCCCCGCTGTCCATTGGGTGAGGTTTGAGCGTGCAGAAGGGTAAGCCTCTGTTCCACCGTCTCTTGGGAGAGGTTTCCACTCCGGGTCTCCCTGGGGCCCATGCTGAGTGCATGAATAGCCCCCCTTGGCCCTTGAGGCCCCTGACCAGGCCCCGTGCTCGGTGACACAGCATCGCCTCAGAGCAGATGGCTTCGGGCTGCAAGGAGGTCCGGGCTGACCGTCTCCCCTCTGGAGAGACAGTTCCGGGGCCAGGCCTGCCCGGGCTGGTGAGGGTGCTCAGAGCGTGAGAACATGACCTTATTTGGAAAGAGTCTTTGCAAATTTAATTAGTTAAGTCGAGGCCCTACTGGAGTCGGATGGGCCCTTAGTGCAATGCAGAAGAGGGGAAGAGACACAGACACGGCGGAAAGTCTCCCACGCGTAGACAGAAGCAGAGGTGGAGTGATGTGGCCACTGGCCAAGGAGCACCTGGGGCCACCAGGAGCTGGAAGAGACAAGGAAGGACCCTCCCCAGGAGCTTGGAAGGCAGTGCAACCCTCCCAGCACCTCGATTTCAGACTTCTGGCCTCCAGATCTGTGAGAGAATGAATTCCTCTTGTTTTAACCCCCCCCCCCCCCGTTTGTGGCGCTTTGTTACAGCTAGTATTAGCCCAACCTGCCTAGCACTGGCTGAAACAAATACGGGCATCTCGTCCCTTAGTCTGAGAACACTTCAGTCCAGAGCCAGAGACTGGCAGGCTGGGGAGGGCAGGGGGTTAGTCAGGGAGACTGCAGGTCTGGGGCCTGAGCATCTGGTGGAGAGCTGGGGGTGAGATCGGGCTGGGGGCTGTGGGGAATCCCGCCTTGGCCTCGTTATGATGGAGAGGCCTGTTAGACACCCAAGTGGAGCTCCCCCCCAACCCCCAGCAGATGTCTGGGCCTTCGAGCCTTAGAACTCCAAGTGACAGACCAGGGTTGAGATCAGCCACACCCCTTGTCCGGCAGAGCCTCTCAGCCAGACCCTGGGCCTGGGACAATGGGGTCGGCTCTTCTGCCGGGGCCTTCCCACAGGCCAAGCCACCCTGACCTGGAAAGAAAGGAGAAGGGGGACAGTTCAGAATAAATATATGCATTTTTAAATGCATGGCCTCTTTTAACTTGTAAGTAGCAACGGTGATTATCCTGTTCAGGCCTGAATAGGAACTGAGTCTAATATAAAAATCTCATCTAATTAACTTTTTCCCACAAAACGATTTCCAGCAATGCATTGTGGGCATGAAAGCCCTCTGATGAGTGAATCTTATCTACTAAATTCAGAAGCGTAAGGGAAAGAAGGAAATGTTTCTGAGCCTTCCTTCTGAATACCGGCTTTCTTTTCTTTCTTTCTTTCTTTTTTTTTTAAACTTCAGTCTTATGTGTAAAACCTTAGAAAGTCCTAGAAGAAACCACTTGGTACTCTTTGCCCTTAATTGGAGCACGGGATATGGGCTTCCTGTGGCGCCCAGTGCTGTGATTGGCAGGCCTTCATGGAATAGTCTGGAATAGTCTGCCAGGCTGGGCCGGCCTCTGGCTGCATCAGGGGGCCTGATGTCCAGAATCAGAGGCTCGGGTTTGAATCCTGGCTCAGTTGCTGCCTGATGGGGCACTTTGGGGCAAGTGACAGACTCTCTGAGCCTTGCTTTTCTTGTCTGTGATCGGGGGTGGTAATAAGTCTTTGTTGGCTGTAATGAGGATTAAATCAAATCAGGTTGTGTCTGTGAAGCGTCTGGCTTGGTAATTGCTGGCTGTGAGGGCCTGGGTGGCACAGACGTCCTAACTTTGATGCACAAGGCAGATGGCCCGTCTCCTAGCCCCTCACAGGCGTGGGGGTTGGATGGACTCCTCTCCTCTTGGCGCCTGCCAGTGAGGCTTGAATCGCAAGACCTGTGCCTTGTGGGCTTTGCCTCAGGCAGCCGTGGGGCGGGGGGCTCATGGATGACCCTGGTCTTGTTTGTTGAGGCCTGCCCCTTGCCTCTCACCCTTTGTGTGCTGTCAGGAGAGAGGACCCATCCCCACTCTCCCTGCAGTACATGTGTTCCAACAGTGCCTCGGCTTTCGTTCATCTGCAAGACTTGTAGAATTCTGTGCGGTGAAGGAGGAACATCACGTGGTCCATTTATAGGGGTGGTTCAGCTGCAAGTATGTAGAGGCCATCACACCATGTAAGGGCCCAGCCCCAGTGAGTTCATGTGCACCAGGCCTTCCTTCCTGCACGTGAACACATGTGCGGGTGTGTGCGTGTGTGTGTGCGCACAACTTTTCCCTGCATTCACTGACTGTGCAGAAGACAGACCTGCTTCCGCTCTCCGGGCTGAGACTCTGGAAAAGGGGCTCTGGAATGCCAGCTGGGGGAGAGGGAAGCCAGGGCAGCAAGGAGGGGCCCAGCCAGCATGCACAGATCTGAGAAAGCTGAACCGCCTGCTTACTGCCTGCCACCACCTCTGTGCCCTGGGGTAATGTCCTTCCTTGGCAGCGAGGGACCGGCCCTGTGCCCCAGAGAGGGGCTTGGCCTAGCTGGGGATCTAGAGCCCGGCTCTGGAGCCCAAGAGCCTGAGTGAGGATCCCTGGTCCACCACCGAATAACTTGCCATCTTGGGTTCTCTGTGTGATCTTGCTGTGCCTCCATTTCTACCTAACCCATCTGTAAAATGGGACCACAGGAGCCGTCATCTCCCCTGGTGCTGGTTTTGTTCATCATCATCATGCCCACCGGCATTAGCGCCCGTCTGCCCCCTGGGGGTCCTGAGGAGACAGCCCCCTCCCCCGCCCCAGCCTCATTACTCACCTGCCTCAGAGACCAAGCAGAGGGGAATGCAGGTTGACTGATGACTAGCTGGCTCATCCCCAGAGGTGTGGAGCCCTGCTCCCCCTGCCCTGCCACCCCTCCATCCAGAGTTCAAGCCTGCCTATCCCCCCCCAGGCTCTGGACTCTTACCTCCTGGGCCCTTTGGGTGGTCAACTCCGCCATTGACAGACATCCACATCCCAGACTCCCAGACACCCATCCTCACCGCAGTCCCCTCATGGAAGCCTGCTGATCTGACCCAGCCCTGTCCCGCACTGCCTCCCCATGGCCTGTTCTCTCATACCGCATGTCTGGGGGTAGAGGGGCGCTTCCCTCCCTATACTCGGGGAGGTAGGGGCCAGTATGCAGTCTTGAGAAGGAGATTCAGAACCACAAGAGCCAAAGTGGGTAGAGGGGGCCCGGGGCCCTGGGCTGGAGGAGCCGCCTTTGCCAGGTGGCAGAAGCGCCACCGCTATCTGAGGTTCTGACACCCGCCTGTGATTCCTGCCGGGCTGGCCTGGCCTCCATGGGAGGAAAGTCCATGCATGGGAGGGCGGGTTGCGACAGGCATGGGAGGGGCCCAGGAGAGCCCTGGCAGGCCTCCTCAGGGAGCAGTGTGGCTTGGCCCAGACGGGGGCTGCCCGCTCTGGCCCCTGCTGAGCTGCCAGTCTCCCCCTGGAGCTGGGGCTCATGCTGGGACCGCCAGGGGGCGCTGTGCCGGGCTGTCTGCTCTGAGGTCTTGCAAGTTGTAGGAGGGACACTGAGAGGAGGTCCAACGTCCTGAGGCCCCAGGACCCTTCCCATTCCCTCCACCAGCTGCAGGCACTTCCTGTCCTCTCCCCCTGCTCTGCTGGGCTGTCCTCTGGAGCCTTTCCTTGCCATCCCCCTTGTCACCCCATTTTCCAGGCTGCTGAGTAGGGGTTCCTGGGACTCTGTTGCCCTATCAGAAGAGGGGGCCCTGCTCTCCTGCCCTCTATGCCCATCTGGGCCCGTGGCCTCCTCACTCCCCACCCTGGAAAGTAGGTTAATAATATTCATCAGCCCCCTCCAGAGATAAGGAGAGAAAACCATCTCTGCCTGGAGGGACCGAGCCTCATAATTAACAGGCTGATGAGTGTCCTGATCTCCTTGGAAGAAGAAAGGGGCCCCGGGGGTGGGGTGGGGACAGTGCTCCAGCGGCCAAGCTGGGCACAGCTTTTAATCCTGTAGACACTGCTTTGCAGGCTGGGGCCCTGCCACCTCCGCCTCACCACCAGGACAGCCATTTCTAAATCAGCCCTGACCGACTGGAAGCGTGGCCACCATACTTTGGAAAATGCCAGAGATCATGCAGACCACCCTTCTCTGCCCCTCGCTCCAAAGCCCCAAATGCCCCTGAGCCTGCGAAGGACCAGCCCCAGCATTTTAACAGCCCGACCCAGAAGAATTAGGAGGACCCCTTTGCTGATTTATATGCTATACACTTGGGGTTTAATTGGAGCATAATTGTAATCCATATGCCTGTTAAGGTAATTACACTTATAAACCTAATATAATCCATAGATCAATGGGTTCTGAGCTAATTAAGGCAGCTGTAATTAACATTTACAAAAAACCTTGCAATTACTGGAATATCCTTTAAGCTGGCCTTCCGAGCTGATAATGAGGCTGGCTCGGCGCTCTGTGGCCTCCTAGAGCTCTTGGCTTCTGCCTCTCAGGCCTCTGTACTGAGTGCTCGCGCCCTACCTCACAGGGGTGGGGTCAGCACCCGCCGTTACCACCCTGGGGGTCTGTGGCAGGCGCACCAGGGGAGCCAGATCCTGTGACTCGGCTGTCCCCAGTGCTCAGCTTGGGCTCTGGCTCCTAGATTCAGCCTGGCAGAGCAGCTCTTGGAGGAAGAGAATGAGAAATTCATGTGTGCAACTAAAAACCAAACTCGGGGAAATACGGAGTTTCCTACCCCAGCCTCCGAAGTTTCCAGGGTGGGGATGGGGGGAGGGTCCTACTTTCAGGCTTTCCTCCCACCCCACCCCCTGCACCTGCAGCCAGGCTACCCCTGTGCCCTTCTCACTCCCCTGGGGGTGGAAGTGGGGTGGGACTGCCCTGCTCTTTCCCTATGGGTGGGGAGTTGGGCCTGGTGGGTGTGGGGGGGCTGCATGCAAGGATCAGAGGAGCCCAGCCAGCGCCCAGAGGCCGTGTCCAGGGCTGATGCTGAGGAGAGCCAACCAGGAACTCTGGATACTCTTTGTTGCCTGTGGCTTTTGCACGGTCTCTAAATCGGTGTGTGCAGGAAAAGGAACCCTGACTAATACAGAATGTTCCAGACCTCACCCCTCTCCTTTCTCCACCCCTTCCCAACCTCAGGAAAAGTCCAACAGCTGCATGCTAGAGCCAGGATTGCTCCTGTTCCTGTATGTTGCCTGGTTCCTGGTAATATCAGCTTTGTGAGCCGCACGGAGGCCTGCCTGCCAGGCCTCCCCTGTCCCTGGCCAACCCCCATCCGGAGCAGGAGATAAGCGGCAGCCTCAACAGGCAGTGTCCACGGGTGGGGGGGCGGATTACAGCAGGCTAATCTGTCTGGAATCAGTCCTTTTCCCGCCCTGGGAAGTGGCAGCACTCTGGGAGGGACAGGGACCTCCTTTTGTCCTTGCAGACTGTCCTCTGGGAACCAGGTGCTCCTTTAGACAGCACCATATGGTTCCTTCGGGAGGGATTCCGGCGCAGAGAGAAGGAGCCCTCAAGCCGGTGTTCGCAGGGAGTGTGGCAGGGCTGTCACCAGCCTGAGCTGCCTGGTCTTAGCTCCAGCCGCTGCCACTTGAGCCGGTATGACTTCGGCAGGTAGTTCTTCAGCCACTTTGAGACGGGTTTATGTAATGGGGATATGATAACTAAAATAACGTGCGTAAAGTCCTGGACATAGGGCCTGGTACACAGTTGGCGCTCAGCTAATGCTCCTGCTGTTGTCATCACTGTCACTGACAGGAGCTCTGGAGGACACAGGGGCAGATGGGCGCAGGGACAGAGGGAGGCAGTGGTGTGTGCAGGAGGGGCCAGGTGAGACAGGCTCAGCTGGGGGCAGGGTTGGGGGTTCGGGGTCTCTGCTATCCCCACCATGCTGGTTCTGGGTCTGGTGTATGTGGTGGTCCCAGTGCTGGCTCTTCTCCCTTCTTTATTTCTGTTCACCCTCCTGTGTGTGGGCCCCAGAGACTTTGCAACTTTGGCCGACATTGCCAGACGGGACCGTATCTCCATGGGAACCAGATGGTTGGTCAGGGGTGGCACACATGTTAGGGGAGGACACGACAAATCATAATAACATGTCACTTCCTGAGTACCTACTGTGTGCGAGGCTCTGGGCTAAGCATTGCACAAACTCATTCACTGACTCCCGACTACAGCTCGATGCAGTTAGCATTCCATTCGCCTTCCATGGATGACAAAACAGGCTCAGAGAGGTTGAGTCATTGGTTTGAATTCCTCCAATAAGGGAGTGTCTGGGCCAGGATTTGAACCCCGCCATTCTCACCACCACTGTGCTCTCTCCGTCCCAAGGGGAGCCCCCTACCCGCTTGCTCTCTCCTGGGCTGGCTAGTGGGGCTGAGCAAGGGGACGGTCCTGCAGACGCTTCTCCCTCTGTGTGGAAGAGAACAGGAAAGATCTGGCTGGGCTGGGCTGCAGCCCCCACCCCCTTCCCGCTCCCATTCCATCTCCTGCTCCCCACAAGGTGAGCATCCACTGGCTGGACCAGAGGGAGGAGGGAGGAGGGCGCCCTCTCCAGGAGGAATGAGAACTGTACCCTGGAGACCTTGCCCAGGGCCTGCTGGGTGGTGGTGGTGGGGGGGGGGACCTCAGCCAGGCACCCCTCCTTCTGGAGGGCTCTGCAAGGATGGGGGCACCTGCGGACAGGTCTCCTGACCCTCCCATAGCCTGGGTTGCGAGGTGCAGGGCCCTGGGGAGCGTGGGTGGACCCCCTTTCCCTGCAAGGGGCAGTTGGGGGACTGGCCCCGTTGCTGTCCCCTCATCTGGGACCACAGTCCTGCACTGCCTATCGTCCAGGGCCTGAGTACTGTCATTTCATATATTTTATCCCATTTTCAGGTTGCCTCAAGGCAGGAGAATCATTCTTTTGTGACCGTTAGCCTCTTTATTTTCTCAAAACTTCCATATAATAATTCGCGATTTTTCTTGTTGATGATAAAACTGGGGGCGTTCCTGATCCTGTTCTGGGCGTACACGGAATTGCTGGTCAAAGGATGGGCAGACTTCTAAGGTTTTTGGTGCTTCTGCAGAATCCTCCCCCACCATGTCCATGGCACCCCCATCCGCATGGAGCCCGTGCTCTGCGCCTCCACATTCTCACCGACAGGTCATACCAGTGAACCATATCATCAGCTTCTCAAAAACGTCTCCGTTGATGGAAAAAAATCGTATGATTACTAATGAGACTGAAGGTTTTTTTCTCATCTTCTTTGGTCACTGAATCTTTTTCCTTCTCTAAATTGCATATTTATATCCTTTTCCATTTTTATTGTGTGTTTTCAAAATCAAGGCTTTTCTTTTAATGAGAAATCTGCATTTCATCAAAGATGGAACGCAGAGTCTGTGGCTCATTTATTCCCCAGAGAAGATGTTTGTTTTATTCTCTAATCTAATAAGATACCAAAAGATGCCGGCAAATTGCTTTGCAGCAGGCGAGACTGGTGGCCAGCGTGCATAAGGATCCTGGCCTCCTTCATGCCCTGGTCACAGCTCTCTTGACAGCCCCCTCTGTGCACTAGGCCCAGGAGCGGCTGGACCTCCAGACCAGGGCTTCTTCCTTTTCCCATCCCCAGCGTCCCAGCCAGGGGGGCCTGGCGTGCATTGCAGACCCGGTCTTGAGCTGCTGAAGGAAGGAAGGAGGCCACTGCTGCTGGATCAGGGCCTGGGGCTCAGCAAATGGCAGTTGAATGAGCGATGGTGCTCCTGGGGCCCTCGTGTGCTCAGCCCCAGAAGCCTGCCGGTGTGCCTTCAGAACGCGTGCATCCTGGCCCCTTTCTGTTGGGAAAGTGAGTCAACGTGTAGCTTCTTGTGTTTGCTTTGTGCTCAAACTCCTGTGTCCCCAGGAATCGGAGAAGCAAGGATACATAATGAAGTGATTTCTTAGAGTAAGTCACTGTCTGTTCTGGAAAATCTATTTCTCGGAGGAGGACGAGAGCTGCTGGTCTTGGGGTGGGGCTTGAACCTTGTGCAACTTCGCCGTTGCCCAGCCAGTGGGCTCACCCCTGGAGTGGCCGTCGATGGGGCCAGGTGCCCTTCTTCTGCAATGATGCTAGGCCAGGCTGGCCCCGAGGGGCAGGGGTCCCACTCAGCGGTCTTTGGCTGAGTGCCAGAACACGTGGGACCACAGGCTGCCTAGGGAGTTTAGGGTGTGTGCAGGAGTGGGTGAGGGAAACACAGAGGCAAGCAAGGGGTACAGCGTCGGCCCCCTCCTTTTGGTGTGCCCTGATCCTAAGCCTGTTCCAGTCCTTCCCCCGTCCTTTCTGTCCTGTCTGCCTGGTGCTTCAGGGTCACAGAGAGGCACCCTGATGACTTTGGGTGACAGTCCAGGATGCACACAGCTGTGAGGGGGAAGCAGCCACATAGCCCTGCGTTCTCCTGCTGCAACTGGACAGCTGTGCCAGCCGTGTTGGGGGCCCCTCTGCAGCTCTGGGCCACCACCTCAGGGATGGGCCCAGTGGGTCCCTAGCAGTGCACTTGGTGGCCTTTGCAGGGGGAGGAAGTTATGATGACACTTCTGGAATCCGGGCCCCATATCAGGGAGCAGCTAGAAGGGCTTCCCATGTCCTCCCTAGTGGATGTCCTGTTATGGCTGGTGGACCTCCTAGTCCCTAAGGAGCTACCATCGACCCATACTCCCAGCACACTCACGCATAGCTCTTGCTACACGCCATCCACACATGTACGTGCATTGCTCGGCACAGCCCGTGATGGTAACCCCACTTGCCGGGTGAGATACAGAGAGATGGGAGGTAGAAGTCATGTGCGCAGGACCCACAGTGGGAGGTGGATGGGGCTGAGCCCCTTGGCAGTGTGACTCTGGAAGCCATGCTCTGAGCTGCTCTGTCTGTCTCCTTCTTGGTTATGGGGAGTCCTAGCCTCTCCCGTGGGTGGATGCCCTTGACTTGTGTTTGTTCATTTCAGACACAGAACCTCCTGGAAAGGCTTGAAGGAAAAGTCAGGCAGAAGGCCTGAGCTGGTGTGCCGGCCAGCCCCGCCGGGGCCCTCGCCACATTGCCACGCCACCACGCTGCCACGCTCCCCGCTGCCCACCAGACGTGTAACAGACCCACTCTTCTTTTGGCATGGTTTTTTGTCCCCATTTCCATGTTTTGTTTTTCCTTTATAGTCCCAAGTGTTGAGCCTAGCAGAACACAGCTGTCTCACCAAACAAAAATAGATCCCATCCGAGGAGGGCTCTGTGGCCACAGACATTCTCATGCTCTCAGCAAAACCGAGTTCCCTTGCCAAGCGTTCTTTGAGAGGATGTTTGGAAAAAATGTCAAGGCATTCATTTTTCTCTCGACCTTTTTGGTTGGAATTGTGGGGCCTTAACACTGGAAGTAAAAGAAGTTATAAATAAAGACACAGCCAATGGCCAGGCCTGGCCCTGCTCCCCCAGCTGGCTGTCCGTGGTTTCTCCACAGCTGTTACTGAGCTCGAGGGTCCCCATGCGGCCCCGCCTCTGTGACAGGAAGTTAACGGATATTTCCAGATAGCAGAGGGACAGAGATCGAGGTTTCCACACCCTACAACCAAAGAGAGAACGCTGTTGGGGGACTTATAGGGGTGTGGCTTCCTACAGGATGATGCCATCTGAAGATGTGTTTCCACTCTTGGAAGGTTCGCTGAGTCTGTCCAGGATTTTGGAAGTGCTGACTTGTTAGTGCCCTTCGGCTCTCTGACAGCGGTGAAGTGCCCTTCGGCTCTCTGACAGCGGTGACTGTCTGCTGGAGGAATCCGGGTGGGTCTGAGGGCACCTGCCCGTGATGTAGACCAGCTGGCCCGTAGCTGTAGTCACTTTCCTGCACTTGCCTGGCTGTGGGTCCCAGACTTCCAGCCAGGGGGCCATCTGGCTTCCCCAGAGCCCAGAGCCTTCCAGGGAGGCCCCAACCCGTGTTGTGTGCCGAAACGGAGGCCACCCAACAAGGCCGCAGGGGGAAATGGTGATGGCGCCGAGGGTGTATCTGCTGGAGAAGGTGGCCGTGTGCCTGCCCGGGCTGCAGGACGTGAGCAGTTCCTTGGTCTTCCCCCGAGGGGGCTTCCTCAGGCGAGTCTGGGGGAGGCCGTGGTCCAGGGCGGGTGGTTGATTCTTGGAAGTCCTGTGTTTTACTCCACTTTTGGTCCTTTGATGGCGCTGTTGGCTGCGGAGCCTGAGAGCTTCTGCGCGGAGTGCACTGGATCCCTGACTCCGTAGCCCCCAGAGGAGATTCCGTGGGGTCCGTATTCGGTCTCGTCTGCAGAGTGACTCCCTGCAGTGGTGTTACCTCCTGACGTGCCACTGACGAGACGGCAGCTTCAGGCAGGAAGAGGCGTTTTTCCACGTCCCAGGTCTTGGGGCTGGACTGTCACATGCAGCGCCATCACAGTCCTGCCTTGACCACGGCTCGCAGTGTCAAGGAGTGAGCTCAGGTCTAGAGGAGACAAGCAGACTGCGCGATAGCTTCAGACAATCCTAGTTTGCTTTTTTGGAGGGGAGAGGATTGGTTTTGTTTCAAATTTTGATTTTTAATTTTATAAACATGATATGTTCATACAGAAAATTGGAAATTAGAAACAATTCTGGAACACAGGCAGGGGAGTGGGAGAGGAAGAAGCAGGCTCCCAGCGGAGGAGCCCGATGTGGGACTCGATCCCGGAACGCTGGGATCACGCCCTGAGCCGAAGGCAGACGCTTTAACGACTGCGCTACCCAGGCGCCCCTAGAAACAATTCTTAAGCAGCTAAGAGAAATCCTTTTGTGATCCACCAATAATATCGATCAGCATTTGGGAATGTCTTCTCCCAGCTCCCCCCCATCTTTAGTGTTTTTCAAACACAATTGAGATTCTGTTTTATGTACAGTTTTACAGAATGTACTTGTCAGCTTTGAAATAGACTCATCTGCTTTTTCTATATGGGCTACAGGGAAAAGACCAGATTGCCAACGCTTAGCTGTGGGAGAAGGAAATCTAAAAATATCCCTTTCGTTGGCCTGGCACAAGGAGCCCTATGGCTCCACATTTTCCTCCCAGGAGAATAAAGGCAGAATTAGCCAAGACGAAGAGTGGCCCTTCTGGTGGGTGTTTGGTGTTTACGCTCACAGAGCACATGTTGCGCTCTCCCTGTCAGGCCCGGAGATGAGGAAGGGGCGCTCACAGGAAGGAGCACCGTATGGAGCATGGCCTGGCCTGGCTGTGGAGGGGGCCTGGAGCCCAGCGCCTTCCTCAGGAACCTTGGGAGCTCTCTAGCGTCTTCTGCAAAGCAAATACGTCGCAAGGAGCTGGAGGGGTCTTCTGTCAGACACCTGCTACTTCTTCACCCAAGACTCACTCTGGTTGCAAGAGGAAAAATCTCAACCGTGAAGAGCATTTGTAGAGATTTCTGCTTTCAGTGAGATGGAGTAGAAGTACCCTTCCCAATTCCTCCAGCTAAGTACCACTATAAACCCTGGACGTTGGGTATAAAACAAACATAAGAAGACTCTGGAAGATGGAGAGAAGAAAGCACACAGGCTAGCGACCTTGGGACCCAAGAAATGACACAGCAGTGAACTCCCTGGGTTGTCTTTTTGTGACATAGATCCCAGACTTGAAGTTGAAGAGGCCAGCCATCGGAAGCATCAGTGGGCAAAGCCAGAAAAGCCCCACAAAGCCTACTCTCTCTAGCCTAAGGATCAGGAAACAGGCAGTCTAGCAAGATAGCAAACTCGTAGACAACAACCCTCTATGCCAGCCAAATACCACAGCAGAACTGGTCCATCTCCATCCCTGCCAGCCACGGCTGCATGGAGAGCCAAGACTTCCTCCCTCACGAGGCTGTCATGAGCCCCCACCACTGGGGAGGGACAGTATGAGAGAAGGCCAAGAAGGGAGCCAGGAGCCGGGTGGTGATGAGGGCCCATCAGCTGGGGTAGCAGTGGAGACCACACAGAGATCCCCCATCCAGTGGTAATAAGGCTACCTTACACCCTCCCCTTGCTTCTACATAAAGCGCCAGTGGAGGCCATATGGGGAGCAGTCATGAGGCATTTCTGCTCCTCCCAAGCAGGGTGGATCCCACCCTCGACCAGCAGTCAGAAGAGCCCTCCCCCCCACCGCCCACCTCAAGTGTCAGCAGAGGACAAGTGGGGAACCTGGACTTCTACCTGGTAGTAATGTGGCAGCTCTAACACCCTTCTCCTGCCAGACATGTGTCCCAAAAAAGCCAACTAAAAGGGAAGGTTTAGACAAGATCTAGAGTCTCGTACCATAATACCCTAAATGTCCAGATTCCAATGCAAAGTCATTATCGTGCCAAGAACCAAGAAAATCTCAACTTGAATGAGAAAAGACAACCAACAGACCCCAGCACTGAGATGACACAGATGATAGGACAGAGATTTTAAAGCTGCTATTATAAGAACGTTTGAAACAAATGATAAAGTAGAAAGTCTCATAATGACGTACTGTATGGTGACTAACATAACATAATAAAAAAAATAATAAAGTAGAAAGTCTCAGGAAAGAAATAGAAGATCCAAAGAAGAGCCTAATGACAATTGTAGAACTGAAAAATATGAGAGCCAAAATAAAAAACATGGTGGATGGGCTTGGCAGCAGAATTGAGGGGACAGAGGAAACAATCTGAACATGAAGATAGAAACAGAAGTTATGCAGAGGGGGAAAAAAAACCAGCCCGAAGAAAATAAGACATTTCACCGACGATGATACGCAGATACCAAATCAGTGCATAGAAAGATGTTCAGCATTGTAGTTGTTAGGGAGTGCACATTAAAACCACACACAATGAGGTGTCACTACACGCTTATCGGAATGGCCAAAATAAAAAAGTCACAACACAGGCTGACGAGGATGCTGAGAATCTGATCGACTCTGGCGTTGCTGGTGGGAACGTGAAATCGTACAGCCGCTCGGAAGACAGTTCGGCAGTTTCTTAAAAATCTAAACCTGCAACTGTCATAGGACTCAGCAGGGGCACTCTCAGGCATTCATCACAGAAAAATGGAAACTCATAATTCACACGAAAACCTGTAATGTTTGTAGCAAGTTTTCTCCAAGCCTGAAACTGGAAGCGATTCCGATGTTCTTCAGGAGGTGAAGAGTTTCGCTGTATATCCATTCCGTGGACTACTGTTTGGCAAAGAAGAGAAGCAAAGTTGATGCGCTGGATACAGTCTCCAGTGGAAAATGCCTGTCCCCAAAGGTCATGTTCTATCTGACCCCAAGTATATAACATTTTCAAAATGATAAAATCAGTTTTAAATGATAAAATTATGGTGATGGAAAACAGATTCTTGGTTGGCAGGGATGAGGGAGCGGGTGTCAGGGGAGGGGGAGGGAACGTGGCTGCAAAGAGCAGCGTGAGGGGTCCTAGTACTGGGGATTGAAACCTTCTCTGTTGAATGTAAGGAAGTCAGTAGTTTGGTTTTGATGCTGTCCTGTCGTTTTGCAAGATATTATCATTGAGGGAGACTGGGGAAATCTGGGCTTAGTAGATCTCTCACAGCTGCGTGTGAATCTACAATTACTGTAAAATAAACAGTTTACTGAAAAAGCAATGGAACAAGGAGGGGGAGCCCTTTGTGTGTAGCAACCCAGAAAAATGCCTGTGATATCATCGGAAGTGCCAGGGGCTGATGACGAACTGTTTAAGAGTGATGGTAATTCTGGAGTAAGCATGCTTGTGGGGAAAGTCTGGAAGACAACCTCCCCAGATGGCTCGGGGGCTGAGTTGGAAGACTGGATATGCCTGTTGTTTATCTGTCTGTCTGTCTGTCTGTCCGAACACCCGTCTCCTGCTGTTCTTCCTGATGCCTCCGTGGGAGACAGATGTGGAGGGACAGTTGCGGTGTGGGATGGGGAGGGGCAGGCAGCGTACTGTGCTGTGGAATTATGGGTTATGTTTTTTCTCTGCCTCTAAGTTCTAAACATGTGTCGTGGTTATATTATTATTATTATTTTTTTGCGATGGAAGAAGTTACCTATTAAAAAAGGAAACCACATGGGCGAAGTTAAGCTCTTCTGCTAGCCATTCCCAGGGAGCTCGTAGGGTGCGCGTCAGTCATCTGACAACAGCTCTGGGTTCTGGGGAGCAGAGGGGGGACATTTGCTCTGACTCCTTTGCTGCTGGGGCTTTGCCCTGCACGTCTTGGATACAAGCGTAACCCGGGCCCCGATGGCTGGTGGTGGGCCTCACCTCTGCGATACACACCTGCTCGGCCTGTTTTCCTACCAGCAATAAGCCAGGAGGCGGGAGCGAAGCGGGGTCTTCACGGTAGCGTGTGTGTCCATTCAGCAGTGATGTCCTTACCCCTCCGTGTCCCGTGTTAGGCACTGCGATACTGTGACTTATAATAAATATGGATTTGGTCTTCATCTTGGTTTCTGGCACAGAGCTCCTAAAACCTTTGGAATCCCCTAAGTGGCAAGAGGATAAAGGTGTCTCATTCATAACAAACCTCTTTCAACCACATCTGAGGTTTTGTTAATGAGGTGATTTCTGGAAGCCTCTTCCTGATGGGACTGGTTGCCAGGGGAACCAACCAGGTTGGTACTTTGCGTCCCACCCACCAACCCCCTGGCAGAGAGGAGGAGGAGATTGACTACAATGGCCAAGGCCAAGAATTTCATCAGTCATGCCTATGTAATGAAAACTCCCTAGAAACCCGGACGCATGGGCTTCCAGGAGCTTCTGAGTTGGTCCACACGTGAAGGTGCCAGGGGGGTGACATGCTTGGAGAGGGCGGGACAGCTCTTCACCCCTTGCCCTGGACCTTGCCCTGTAGCCTTTATAACCCTCTTTATAATAAACTGGCGAGCGTAAGGAAATGTTTCTCTGAGTTCTGTGAGCTGCTCCAGCATATTGACTGAAGCCGAGGAGAGGGGTGTGGGAACCTGATTTGTAGCTGGTAGATCAGAAGCACGGTGACAGCCTGGACTGTGATTGGCGCCGGAAGGGGGGAGGGGCCGTCTCTTGAGACAGAGCCCTTGACCTGTAGGATCTGGGGCTGTGTCCAGGTAGACAGTGTCAGGGTTGGGTTGGATGGGGGGCCACCCGCTGGTGCGGGAGAACCGCCCGGCGGCCTGGGAAAGACAGCAGCTCCCCGCATCCTAACACGCTCTGCCTCGATGGTGAGAGGTCACACCGGGCAGCAGGTGGGGCCCACCTGAGATTCTCAAAGGCCTTTGCTGGGCGAACCCCACCTTCCCACAGCAGCTGCAGCCAGCTGAGGAGCACGTGTGAGGAGGGCGTGTTTCCTCCCTCGGAAGTCTTTCTTGGTTGAGATGGGCAGTTCTGTTTGCCCACTGGTTCTTCAGTTAGCCACGTACAGAAGCCAGGACTGGCCCCCTGCGCGCCCTTTCCTGGAAGTGGACAAAGAACACAGGTGCCTGCCGGCTCGCCGTGCAGGCCACCGTCCCCAAGAGCTCGCTGGCCTTTCTCTGCTCAAGTGTGTTTATACGTAGGGTGACGGTTTAGCTTGTGGGGAGCAGGACCCGGCAAGCTGTGTTCCAGATTTTGCACCTATTTTTAGGAAGGGCACTATTTTTAAATTGATGGTCTCGGGCCCAGAGTCGACGTGGAACCCTGTGTCCTTCGGAGCGGTCACTGGGGGAGGGCCCTGTGCTCAGAAGCCTGACGAGGAAGTGAGCCCGCTTCCCGAGTGGCCACTGTCATCCAAGAATTGCAAGGTGGTTTTCCGGGATCAATTCTTGGCCCATCCGGTTCCATCAGGAAGGGGTAGAAGCACAGCTGCCGTTGTCCCGGCATGCACCGCGAGACCTGGGTGGCATTTGGCCTTGCTCGAGGTCACCGGGGGGCAGCTGAAGACACAGGCGTCCAGAGCCTGGAGCGTGGCCGCCGGCTCCCTGCTGCAGCCGCACATCGTGTGCTGGCGGGTCTGAGCCGGGTTGGAAGATCACGGCTGCCCTTCTGTGCTTGTGTGTGAAGGAGAAAACTGGCTTTGATGCCTTTAGAAAGGCAACAAAACAAGGGCGCCGAAGTGCAGAGTGAGCGCCCCTGCCGTCCTTGGTGGGGGAGTGTCTAGGGAGGTGGGCTTCGAGTCAGCAGCCTGGCCGCTGGGGGGCCTGCAGAGCTGGGCTCGGCCACTGTGCAGTGTTTGTTGTGGGGGTTGTCATGCCACACTCAGGCGTCTTGGCAGGCGAGGCCTGGGGACAGGTGCTCGAGCATAGTGATTCCCCAGCCCACCGGGCCAGCGGGCGTCACCTTCTCCAGTTTCTCCCCGCGACAGGGGGGTGCGGATCCTGCATGCGTCGTCATATCGCTCTCCGTGCTCAAGCACCCTCATGGTACCAGGAGGCTGCTTGGCATCACTGCGTCCTCAGGGAGACCCATTCTCAGAAGGGGTCCTGGCCTCCCAGGGGCATACAGCTTACTTTGCCCCTGGGGGCACGAAGCTGGGAGGCCGTGGGTGCTGGCCAACACTGCTGGGCTTCTGCCCACTTTCCTCGGGTTTCCCAACGTTGACACGAAGGCTTTTGGCTCAGGGGACATGTGTAATGGGAATTGAGGTGCGCAGAGCGAGCTGGGAGCGGCTCACACATCTCTTCTCCACTCTTCTGCAGGTCCACGTTGGCAGCTTGAAATTGGCCTTGGTGGAAGTATTTACCCCATGGCAGTCGGCAGACGCTCACACATCGGGGTTTGCTCTTACCCGCTCAGGGAGCTGGTTTACTGGCACACTTCTAGCTTTTGGGGTCTTTTGTGCAGAGTGAGTGGTATCCCAACAGAAATTCGGCCAGGTCTCTGTGAGGCTATGAGGCTGCGAGGTGAGTGGGCAGCTGAGGCCAAGGGCCTGAGGGGGGACAGTTGTGCCTGGAGGAGGTTCATCCCGGCCACCCACACGGTTTCCATTGGATTTCCTCAGGTGGCCCCACTTTGCCCAGAAGCAGCGCCCTACTGCCTCCCCAGGTCAGGCACCCTGTCTCAGCAGGTGCTGGCACTCCAGGCTACACCCCCTTATCTGGCCTACAGAGCTCCCTGTCTAGTGAGGGCAGGGTCCCACAGTGATGAATGCAGGGGAGGGGAGGGGGGAGTTCCCTGGGACTCCAGCACCTCGGGGCTGGGGCTTCCGCCCTGTCTCAGAGTCCCCGAGGATGTGGACCCAGCAGCCCCCTCCTCCGGACACTCGAGCCCTTGTCCCCCCCTCTGCGGGGGCTAACTATGTTTGGCTCTGTCCCCACAGTGGCCTGCAAGCTTCCTGTGGGCCAGGTCCTGCCTTGCTCAATGCTGTGCCGTTTCTGCCACTTCACTAGGCTACTGATGCAGGCATGTGGGGCCATTAGGAACAGCGTACCGGAACATTCCTGTGTACTGGTGTAGTGCCTGTGAGATGCATTTCTTCCGGCTGTGAGCTTGGCAGTGGGAGTCCTGTGTCTGACGTTGTTCTTCATAGTAGGCCCGTGG
>NW_024426885.1:7547982-7597373 GCF_017311325.1 Ursus maritimus | reverse complement strand
GGGCGGCGGGGGGGGGGGGGGGGGGGCACACTAGTCTCATTTAAACTTTACACAGTCATCTTGCTGGTAGTGACCTTTCACCTCGGGAAGCTGAGGCACAGGAAAATGAAGTGACAGCAAGTACCCGGGGACACTGGATTCGCAGCCCAGTGGTCTGTGATGAGTTTGTACACAAACAGCCTGGGCGCGGCTCCTTCCAGCCCTGGTCAGCACCCCTGCGCCTAGGAGTGTGTCTGTCCTGTCTTCTGTCTCCAATCCTCAGGGAGCTGCTCTCAGCTTCATCTGGGTGTGAGACTGGGGCTGGGCAGCTGGGAGGCCTGGGCTCCTGCAGAGATTAGGACTTCTCTGCATAGCATTGGGTCAGGCATTTGGGGATGTGCAGATGTAGGTGTGAGGCCCCTCGGCCCCTTCAGAGCTGTCACCGGCCACCCAGCACGGTGGCCCCAGTGGGACAGCCGTCAAGCTGCGTCTCTGCAGCTGTGCTGGGTCGGGCCAGCGCTGAGCTCGGTCATGCTCTGTCTGAAGGCAGAGCCGAAAGAGCCAGGGTTTCCAAAACCATCAGGAATGTGGAGGGCATGACAGCCTGAAAACAGTTTGTCATATGTGACTCATTCACGAAGAAGTATTTGCTGGGTGGCTTGATGCGCCTGGCAGCCCAGCTGGGGGTATTGCTGCCTTTAGGGAACTCAGAGTCTAGAAGGGAGACAGGTGCCTCCCACCCAGCGATCTCAGATGTGATGAATGCCGTGAAGGGAAAGACCCAGGGCACACAATGTTGTTTTGGGTAATGACTGTGAACAGTAAGTTTTATCTGTTCTTTCTTTTAAATGTTTATAACGTATAGTAAAGTGCGTGATTCTGAAATGTACAGCTTGGTAAATTTGTGCATATGTGTACAGCTGTGAGCAACCACCCAGATTCATCTGTGTAATGTTCCAGCCCTTCCAGAAGGTTCTCTCACACCCCTTCCTTTTTTTTTTTTTAAAGATTTTATTTATTTATTTGACAGAGAGAGACAGCCAGCAAGAGAGGGAACACAAGCAGGGGGAGTGGGAGAGGAAGAAGCAAGCTCCTAGCAGAGAAGCCTGATGTGGGGCTCGATCCCAGGACGCTGGGACCACGCCCTGAGCCAAAGGCAGACGCTTAACGACTGTGCCACCCAGACGTCCCTCTCACACCCCTTCCTGATCAGCATTCCCCTCCCCTCCCTAGGTAACTACTGTTCTGATTTCCCGCCGATAGATTAGGTTTCCCACTTGTCGGTGTTCCTCACAGCAAGTGAGGAAGGCCTTTAACTTGGAGAAGGCTTTGATTATTAACTTAGGTTTATGATTTCTTTCTTTCTTTTTCTCTTTCTTTCTTTCTTTCTTTTCTTTCAAGATTTTATTTATTTATTTGAAAGAGTGAGAGTGTGCATGAGTGGGGGTGGGGAGGCAGAGACGGAGAGTCTCAAGCAGACCTCCCCCCCCACCAACTGAGCACAGGGCCCAATGTGGGGCTTGATCCCACGACCCATGAGATCATGACCTGAGCCAAAACCAAGAATCAGTCACTTAACCAACTGAGCCACCCAGGTGCCCCTAAGATTTATTTCTAACAGGCAAATCTGGCCAGTTCCCCCCAGCTTAAATCTCTTTAGGGGCTCCCAGGATTACTGTGCAGATGATGTCAGTTCCAGACTCAGCTCCCCGCCTGAGCTGATCAGCACTTGCCCTTTCAAAGCTCACGTTAGCTGTCACTTCCTCCAGGAGGCACCCTGTGTCCCCCACAGTTCTTCTCCAGACTGGAATAAGAGTGTCCTTCTGTCCCCACAGCACCCCACAGGAGCCCCCATAGCCTTTCTGGCCGTCACTGCTGTCCTGGGACTGGCCGTCTGCCCCGCTGTGTGGATGGCCCACTCCCCGGCCCCAGCACACAGCCCTTGAATTGGGTTCCATCAGCGGCAGCTCCATGCAGCTAACAGTCATGAAGCACCTACTGTGAGTCGGGCAGCAAGCTGGCCCAGGGCCCATGGGGATGAAGGGGACAGTCCAGCTGGGATTGATCCCAAATCAGAGCTTTTACCCTATGAGTGGCCAGGTTTAAAAAATATTTTAATTGAGATATAATTCACATACCATGAAATTCCCTTTAAAGTGTGCAATACAGTGGGTTTTAGGTTTTTAGAATATTCACCAAGTTGTGCCACTATCACCGCTATCTAATTCCAGAACCTTCCCATTATCCTACAAGGAAACCCTGTACCCATTATTACTTTCTGCCCAGACCCCCCGGGACCCCTGCCCCTGGTGACATCCAGCCTACTTCAGTCTCTGTGGATTTGCCTGTTGCAGACTCTTCATGTCATTGAAATCTACAGCAGTTGTCCTTTTGGGACTGGCTGTTTTCACTGAGCGTGATGTGTTCGGGGTTCATCCATGGTGTAGCGTGCGTCAGTGCCTCACTCCTTCTTATGGTGGAGTAATGTTCCATCATGTGTCGAGACCACGTCTGACTTATCTGTTCATCAGCTGATGGACAGTTGTTGTTTCAAGTTTTCGACTATTGTGCAGAATGCTGCTGTGAACATTTGACTACACATTTTTGGTGGACATGTATTTTTAATTGTCTTAGAGATATGACTAGTCGTGGAATTTCTGGGTTATAGGGTGACTTCATGTTAAACTTTTTAAAGAATGAGCAACCGTTTTTGAAGAGTGGATGAAAATATGTAAGGAAATGGGACATCTGGGTGGCTCAGTTGGTTAAGTATCCAACTCTTGACCTTGGTTCAGGTCATGATCTCGAGGTCATGGGATCGAGCCCCTCATCAGGCTCCATGCTCAGTGCGAAGTCTGCCTGAGAAGCTTTTTCCCTCTCCCTCCTCCTCTGCCCCTCCCCGCTCATGCATGCTCTCTCTCTTTCTCTCAAATAATACATAAGTAAAATCTTAACAAAATAGGTAAGGAAAAGACTAAATTTATTCAATCCCATTCAAGAAACTTGCTAAAGAACACACCAAGATGTGAACCTTGTCACTGGCGACAGAGGCCAGCTCATCAGTGAGATCGAAGAACTCTTAAGTGGAGGTGCTTCTATAGTGTTTTTACGCTGAGCCATTCACTCCTTTGACCTGCGCTCACGGGGCAGCCGCTCGGTGCCGGCACCCGCCGCGCTGGGCATGAGAGAGGCATCAGTCCTGCCTTGAGGACCGCACGGAGGATGACAGGAGATAGGGATGCTAAGTAAGCGGGTCGTATGGTGGCTCCTGACAATGAACGGGGTGCAGGTGCCACATTAACACATGGGGTCATGTGAGATCGGCGCAAAGCCGTGGAGGAGATGGTGGGGGCCGTGCAGATTGCTGGGGAAGGAATGGCCCGGAGCAGGGTGGCTGGGGTGGAGAGAAGGGGCAGAAGCATCAGCTGTGCGAGGGGTCATGGCCTTGCAGGCCTTCCAAAGGCTTTCGATTTCATTCTGCAGAGATGGCCCGTGTTGGGGTTTTTGCACAGAGGACGGGTGTGGTCTGACTTGAGGTTTTAAAGGGGTCCCTGTGCTGCTTTGTTGGAAAAGATGTCGGGGGTGAGGGCAGAGCAGGGGGACCAGGGAGGCGGCTGCTGCAGTCATCCCATGGCGAGGTGGTGATCGCTGGCACACGGCAGCATAGAGATGTAAAGAAACACTCTGTTCTAATAACGCAGAAATGCGTCCACCGCAGCGTGATGTCACCTCCTCGTCGCACTCCCAGAGACAGTCCTCTCCCTTACGGTTTGGCGTCCGTCCTCCTGGACTCTTCTATGTGTATGGAAACGCACACTTTTTTGCTTTAATGGGATCATACCCTAAGTATAAAGTTCGGTAGTCCTGCTTCCCCCCCAGTATACCCTGGTGTCTGTGTTGACATACAAGGAGCCACCATCCCCGTCTTGCGGCTGCACGCATGTGGGACACACTCGCGCTATTGTCTGTTTAACGATTCCCAGACTGGTAGACGTTGCTGTTTCGAGCATTCCCCTATTTTAGACAGTGTTGCAGTGAAAATTCCTATGCAAACATATGTGTATTTTTAAAAATAAACTTTTTATTTTGGAATAATTTCATAGCTACAGAAGAGTTACCAAGACGGCAGAGAGTTCCTGTCTGCTCTTCACCCAGTTTCTTCTCTGGTTAACACCTTACATTTCCGTGGTCCACTTATCACGACTAACGCACCGACATTGGTTTGTTTTATATAAAGTCTAAACTTTATGTGGATTTTACCACAAACATATTTTTTTTATACTCATTTGATTGTTTATTTTTTAATTTTTTTCAAAAATTGATTTATTTTAGAGAGAGTGTGCACGTATGCACACACAAGTGGGGAGGGGCAGAGGGAGAGGGAGAGAGAATCTCAAGCAGACTCCATGCTGGGTGTGGAGCCCGACGCCGCGCTCAGTCTCACAACCATGAGATTGCGGTCTGAGCCGAAACCAAGAGTCTGACAAGCACTTAACTGACTGCACCACCCAGGCGCCCCTGAATCTTTAAAATAAATACCCCGAAGTGGAATTGTTGGGTCAGAGGGAACATTAATTTGAACTTTTTAAAAAAGATTTTATTTATTTGAGAGAGAGAGAGCTAGAGAGAGAGAGAGCATGAACAGGGGGAGGGGCTGAGGGAGCGGGTGAAGCAGACTCCCTGCTGAGCAGCGAGCCCGACGTGGGGCTCCATCCCAGGACCCTGGGATCATGACCGGAGCCGCTTAACTGAGCCACCCGGGTGCCAGGTGGGAGGGAACATTTAGAGGCCCGAGGCGGAAAGGTCCTAGTTCCCAGTCTTGCAGCAGTTAAGTCACAGAGACGGGATGGAGCGAGGCAGCTTCCCCACACCACGCCTGGAACACAGAAGATTCCACATTCCCAAACTGTGATTGCCTGTACCTGAGACTGGACAGGTCTGAGTTTATGTTCAAGGCCTGGGAAACGAAACGGGCCCCAGGCCTGCAGCTCAGCACGGCTAACCCTGTGGTCACTGTGCCGTACCCGTCCCAGTGCCTTGGGCGGCGTCTGTGGTGGTGCCTGGCATAGCGCAGGTGACTGGCAACTGGCTCTTCCTCACGCCTCGTGAGTCCCCAGAACTTCACACACAGAGAGCCCCCCCCACTGACGGGGGTTTGTGGGCTTTAAACTTGATCAGGTGTCCTGTGTGCAGAGGGGTGGGTATATCTGGACTGTGGAAAATGAGGTGGGGAGCTGTTCCTAAATCTCCCAAGTTCCCAGGGACTGAGCTGTGCATCTGTGCTGTCCCAAGGGCCAGAGTCCTGAAGAGTCTGGGCCCAAAGAGGGGAGTGGTCACGTTCCAGTGAGCCCCTGGAGTGGCCCCGGGGGTGCAGCCTGTGAGGCGGACCCGGAGCATGAGAGGGGGGATATGTGGAGACAGGAGCAGGGAGGGCACGGAAGGCAGGGGAGGGAAGGGTGTGGGCAGAGGTGCGGCGGTGGGAAACAGGGGTCTGCTATCTTGAAGAACTAAGGATAGATTCCCGTGTTTCACCGGCTGAGGCCGTGGGTCTTCTCATAACCTCTAAGTGTGAGGTCACTCATGGGGCTTCTTCGGTCTTCTTGCTGGCCCTCCCTTTGCTGGTCTCCAGATGTCACAGGCTTCAGGGCTTGGCCTAGGTCACTGCTCTTCTCCATTCTCCCTGCAGACCTTAAACCCAGCTTCTCCCACCTCTCCCTCTGGTAGCCTCCTGCTCTCTGCCGTCGCCCGTCATTAGACACCTCCAACCTGGCAGGTTCCAAACAGAACCCTCTGAAGTTTAAGCAGAAACAGGACATTTGCATGGCCTTAACATGCCAAATGCTCGGCAGTCACAAAGGGAAAAACAGGAAGTTTACAGTGGAGGATCTGGCAGATTGAACCTCAGCCTAGTGATCAAGGTCAACGGCACTGCGGTAAGACCTTACCTGCTCCCGACGATGCACTGAGAAGGGCACCCCGGCGCTGTGTGTCATTCCCCGTGAAGCACGGGAAAATCTCAGACGTCACCATGTTGAGGAAGGAACTGCAGGCAGGGACTCGAACAGATCCTCGTACGCGTGTGCTGGTAGCGGCCTTCCTCACAGTCGCCAAAAGCTGGTATCGACCCACATGTCCAGCCGCTGGTGAAGGGATAAACACACTGTAGTCTGTCTTTATGATGGCAAATCATTCAGCACGAAGTTCTGACCCAGGCTGCGACACGGATGAACCCGACAGACGTTATGCCGGGGGGATAGGCTGATGCAGAAGGACAGATACTGTAGTACTCCACTTATGTGACATGGCCAGAGACATTCGTGGAGATAGAGGTAGAATGGCAGCTGCGGGGGGCTGGGGATGGGGGTGGGGGATGGGATCTTCCTGCTTCACGGGACAGAGTTTGTGTCTGGGGTGATGAAGAGGTTTCCGAATGAGTCGGTGGTGATGGTGACACAGCATTGGGAATGTGGGAATGTAGTTAATGGCACTGAACTGTACACTTAAAAATGATTAAAATGGCAAATTTTACATTCTATGTATTTTACCACAATTCAGAAAAATTAATAATGTAATACACCAAAAACCGTATTTGTCCACCTTCAGTGGGTGAAGTATATGGTATGTGAGTCATAGCTGAACAGATCTGTTAAAAACAAACACAGTGAGGAACGTTGCACAAAATGGTCGCTGTTCTCTCTGAGGAACGTCCCCCCCCTCGCTCTGCTCAGACGGCATGTATCAGTCAGCTCCAGCTGCCGAAACAAAACACCACGGACCGGGGCTGAACCACCGGACGTCTGTCTTCTCACAGTTCTGGAGGCTGGACTTCCAAGATCAAGGTGCTGGCCTCTGTGGGGTAAATGATGAAGATGGGAGGGGCTTGACTCTTACGTCCCCCTCGTCCCTGCGTCCCTGACCCCTCCCGTGTCTCCTGCTCTGGGGCACGGGGGCCGTGTCCTGTTCCTCTGCACTCTGGCTGCCGAAGGCCTTGTGTGCATGGACGAGTGAGTCCGGGTGCGCCCCTGTGGCACGGTGGGGTGTGAGCGGGAGTGGTGGCAAGGCAGGACAGCCGGGGTAGGGGAGGTGGGGGTGGGCAAGGACTCCGGGCGGCCGGCTGGCCCACCAAGAGGCTCGCGCCCCTTGGGTGATGAGGTGACGTTAGCCGTCAGCAGTTCATAAAACGAGGCACGAGCCGAGAGCAAGCGTGGATCTCTGCGGCGTCGGTCACTCCTCTGTGGTCCGGAGCACTCGGGCCTGGTTTTCTTAATCGCTTTGTTCTCTGAACACCCAGGGTTTTGATTATTAGCTGTCGAGGATGACTTCATGTGGAGATTTTACTGCCTAATGGAGTGCACACAGATTTAAAAAAGAAAAAGAAAGCCTGGCAGGACAAGAGTAAAAATATAGCTTTCCCAGAAATATATTTAAAGAAAAAAACCTGTTAAGAACCCAGAAGAACATAAAGCGCCAGTGTGAAGTGTGAGGTAGTGAGAGGGAATTCAGGGGGCACGCGTTGGGCCACGGCGGTTGGCCCAGACCCCCTCCGTATCCTGTCCCCAAGGTCCCCCTCCATATCCTGTCCCCAAGGTTCCCCTCCGTATCCTGTCCCCCAGGCTTGGCAGAAACACCAGGTGCAGGGGTCTTCTGCATAAGCACACACAGCCCTCCTTCCTCCCTGAGCGAGCGATGGCAGGAGGACCAGAAGGGCTTCAGGGCGGGGTCCCACGCGGGGCTCCCGTGGTCGGTGTCCATGCGGCCGAAGGAGACCCCGCCATCCCCGCTCCCTCCTTCCCCAGCCTCTGCCTCCCCGCTGTCTGGCCCGTGTCCCGGTGGGCTGCTGAACCCGGGCCCGTGTCAAGGTGCCTTGGCTGTTGTTCTCCCTGAGCTCTCGGGTGCGTTGCCCCCCCCCCCAACACAACAACCTCAAGGATTCAGAGCAGGAACCATTACTTGCATTCCGAGGATGGGAAATTGATACTAGTGCCCACTGAGTGCTCACTGGTTTTAGGCCTGATGCCAGATCATTTAATCACTAATAGGAAGCAGGTGCCATTATCATCCCCACTGTAGAGCTGTGGGAATGAGGCCCGGAGAGGTGCGAACCCGCCCAGGTCTGTGGTTGACCAGGAGATGAACCCGGTGCTCCTGGCCACCGGGATCTGGGCCCTGAGGACCTGGGTTAGGGCAGCTCCCTCAGCTCCAGCCAACCAGAGATGGGCTGTCCCCGGGGCGCACGCTAGCCTCCCGGGCACAGAGGGTGCGCCCATCCTCAGCCCACCCGTGTGGCTTGGTTCCCCATCTAACTTCTTTGAAGCCAGACATGCCCTGGAATGAGCCCACCCTGCAATTTTATTGATCCAAAGAAAAAACTTAATTAGGTTCATAAACTGTCACTCTTGACACTCTCCAGAGGGCCTGCCTCCGGCTTCCAGGGCCCCCGGGGAGCCCAGGGCCTGAGGTAGGGCGCTAGGCAAGCTTGCCTGCATCTGCCCCCCATACCTCCCTCTTCAGACGAGGCCAGGTGGCCTTCAAGGCCTGGCCTGGCCCTGCCTTCCCCACCCCGCCACACGGTGCTGTGGCTGCCTCCCTCCCTCCCTCCCTCACAGCGAGGTGGCGACAGGCCCCTCCCCACCCCACACATGTGCACCAGCCTTCACACACCTCTGTTCCTTAGCCCCGTCTCTGCAGGCAGCTCAGCCTCTCTCAAAGCCCTTTTCATGCTGGGAGTAGCTATTCTAACTCCTATGTGATGATTCGTGCACGTGTGTGTCCCCATCCCCGCCACCTCCCCAGGCTGTGAGCCCCTGAGGTGAGGTCATACTGTCATGGTCACCAACGTCCCTAGCAGCTGGCTGAGGGAATGCTAGTGCCACCAGCATTCGGTGGGTTAGGCCATTCGTCTTTTGTCCCTGCTGCTCTTTCCAGAAGCTGCCCGAGCCTTCTGCGGTGCCCAGCCTCCAGTGGGCACTCACTCTCGGCTTGCACACTGTGGTTTGGACTTTGGAAAAAAGAGCCTTTTGCATCATTTATCTTTGGCCACACCCATGTCAGGCTGCTTGGAGGGCCCCTTTTTGGCCCGGAGGGGTTTCTAGTAAAGGGGAGTCCATGGAAAAGGGGTTTCGCGGGCAAGTCATCTGGGGAAGGCTGGCTGCTTTAGGCCAAGGTGCTGACGGTCCCGGTGCTGAAACACGTCCTCCCGAAGGCCTTCCAGATGCTGTCGTTGGGTCTTCGCCTCTTCGTGGCAGGTCTGCCCAGTGCTTATCCTAAGTACACATGTGTCCGGACTGGCTGAGCATGCCTCCAGAATCCCTCTTTCTAGGAGCATCTCACGGCACCAGGGTTTGGCGTGGCTTTCGCAGAAGGACCTCCCACTCGGGGCAGCCGTGCCACCACCATGGGACCGGCGAGTGTGAGTCATTGCCGCCCCTGGATGGAAACAGCTGCTGGAAAGGTAGAAGAGTCATAACGCGGAGCCTTCCAGTTTCCCTCGGCTGCGTTCATGCGACACGGCAGCAACAGGGAAATCGCACACAAGACCTATTTATTTAGAGGCCTGGCCAGCCTCTGGAAAGGAGCCTTCCAGGCGTGGCCGGGAAGGCGGCCAGAATTAGGTGACAGCATCTCAATGTATGGCTGTCCTACAGCATGCATTCCAGTCTCCCGTTGATGGACGTGTAGATGGTTTCCAGTTTTTGCGTGATTATAAATCACGCTGTGGTGAACGGTGTTGGCACGGCTTCTTGTGCAAATGTGCGAGGTTTTCTTTAGGACAATTTCCCCCCTCCTTGCTGGGTAATAGGCATCACTGTGGAGAGCTGCTTAAATATCCATCTTACCAGCTCTGTCCTGGCAGGTCTGACTTTGGAGCCAGGAATCTTTGATTTCTTTCAACAAAACTTCAGTGATTCCTGCTATCAGGGAAGGTGAGCACGCCCTGACTCCGGAGCAGGGGAGCTGGCTCGCAGCGACCCGGCTTTCACAGTTTACTAATCAGATGCTGCTGGTGACTCCGCAGGGATGTGCCCATTTCCATCCCCTCCAGCAGTGGAAAAGAACCCCATTTTCCCACATCCTTGCCAATTCTTGGTACTGTTAAGTTTTCAAACGCTTTTCCAAATCTGGAGGATGTGTAATAATATCTCATTTTAATATAAGCAGCACTCCCCGGTCCTGTTGGTGTGGTTGAGCTCTTTTTCAAATGTTTAATGACCATTCAGGTCTCCCTTTGTGGATTACCTATTCATATGCTTTGTACACTTTACTGTGAAAGGCTTGTCATTTTTAAAATTACAGTTGACCCGGGCGCCTGGGTGGCACAGTCAGTTGAGCATCTGATTCTTGGTTTCTGCTCAAGTCATGATCTCAGGGTCGTGGGTTCGCGCCCTGTGTTGGCTCCTCATTCCACACGGAGTCAGCCTGAGGATTCTCTCTCCCTCTCCCCCTCCCCTTGCTCTCAAATCAGTAAAGAAATCTTTTAAAAAAATGACGGTTGACCTTTGAACAACACAAGTTTGAACCGCATGGGTCCACTCATATACATGGGTTCTTTTGTGGTATGGTAAATGTATTTTCTCTTATGATTTTCTTAATATTTTCTGTTCTCTAGCTTACTTTATTATATAAATACAGTATATAGTATGTATGACACGTACAAAATGAGTTAATCAACTGTTTATGTTATTGGTAAGGCTACCAGTCAACAGTGGGCTATTTTGGGGGAGTCAAAAGTTATACATGGATTTCTGACTGCTGGGGGGGCCTAGTCCCCAGGTTCAAGAGTCAAGTGTAGTTCATAACAGTTCTTAATACCTTCTCTTCCTGCTCCTTTATCAGTTATTTGTGTTGCAAATATTTATTCTCCGTCTGTGGTTTGTATGTTTTTTAAAGATTTATTTATTAGAGGGAGAGAGAAAGCAGGCACGAGCTGGGGGAGGGGCAGAAAGAGAGAGAGAAGCAGACTCCCCGCTGAGCAGGGAGCCCAATGTGGGGCTCGATCCTAGAACCCCGAGATCATGACCTGAGCCGAAGGCAGATGCTTTACAAACTGAGCCACCCAGGCGCCCCTGTGGTTCGTATTTTTATTTAGTTTATGGTGTCTTATCGAACGAAAGTTTTAAATTGAAATGTAGTAGGATGTATTAATCACTTTGTTAGGGTTTATGTGTTTTGTGTCTTGTCCAAGACATCTTCCCCTCCCCATCATTGGAAAGATATTCTTCTGCATTCTCCTCTAGGAGTTTAAAAGTTTTGCTTGGCACATTCAGGTTCTAAATCTACTTGAATTTGACTGGTGCTCATGGCAGGAGGTAGAGATCTGATTGTATTGTCTATATGGTAACCAGCTGCTGTTCAAACACTGGATTTCAGTTGCCACCCTTTCCCCCATCGACTTGGAATGGCACCTCTGTTGTGTCAGCTTTCCATCTTTGCTCTTATCAGTTCCTTTAAATGTGTCTTTTTAAAATAAACCGCTTTATTGAGATAGAATCTATAACCACATAGTTTACCTATTTAAAATGTGTAATTTGAGAGTTTTTAGTATGTACAATCACCATCACCATCAGTCAATTCTGGAATATTTGCATCACCTCTAAAAGAACTATGTATACCACCCTCCCCATCTAGTTACCCAGCCCAAAGCCACCACTACTCTACTCTCTGTCCCTATAGGTTTCCCTGTTCTGGGCATTTCCTATGAATGGAACAGTGTGAAAAGTGGACTTTTTTTAACTGGCTTCTTTCACTTGGGTATATACCTTGAAGTGGAATTGACAGGTCATATGGTAACAAATTTTAATCATTTGGGGACCTGCCAGACTGTTTTCCAAAGCAGCTACACCATTTTACATTCCCATCCACAGTGTGTGAAGGTCCTGATTTCTCTATATCCTCACCTGCACTTGGAATCATCAGACTTTTTGATTGCAGCCATCTTAGTCGGTGGGGAAGTGACGTCATTGTGGTTTTGATTTGTAGTTCCCCTCCTTTTGACAAATCTGAGGCCATGAAGACTTACCCCTGTGTTTCCTTCTAAGAATTTGATGTTTTTAGCTCTTCCATTTAGATTTTTAGCCATTTTTTAAACTGACAAGCATATTTTATTGAGCATATATTTTGTTCCAGCTGCTGTGCTAATAAGCACATACAGATGATTTTATTTATTGCTTAACATGGTCCTAAAAAGTCAGTTCCGTGGCAATCACATTTTTACAAACGGGAGACCAAGGTTTAGATATATTGACTTAACTACCATGATCACAAAACATCACAGGTGAAAAAGCTCAGTTTCAAATTTGGATCTTTCTAGTGCCAAAAGTCCTTGGTGCTTTTAACTTTTTCTTTTTTAAAAATATGAACATATTATGTATTATTTGTTTCAGGGGTACAGGTCTGTGATTCATCAGTCTTATATAATACCCAGTGCTCACCACAACACATACCCTCCCCAGTGTCCATCACCCTGTTACCCCATCCCTTCACCCCCCTCCCCTCCAGCAACCCTCAGTTTGTTTCCTATGGTTAAGAGTCTTTTATGGTTTGTCTCCCTCTCTGGTTTTGTCTTGTCTTATTTTTACCTCTCTTCCCCTGTGATCCTCTGTTTTGTTTCTTAAATTCCACATAAGAGTGAGATCATATGATAATCGTCTTTCTCTGATTGACTTATTTTGCTTAGCATAATACTCTAGTTCCATTCACATCATTGCAAATGGCAAGATTTCTTTTTTTGATAGCTGAGTAATATTCCTTTGTATATATGTACCACAACTTCTTTATCCAGTCATCTGTCGATGGACATCTTGGCTGTTTCCATAGTTGGCTATGGTGGACATTGCTGCTATAAACATTGGGGTGCAGGTGCCCCTTTGGGTCACTGCATTTGTATCTTTGGGGTAAATACCCAGTCGTGCAATTGCTGGGTCATAGGGTATCTCTACTTTCAACTTTTTGAGGAACCTCCATACTGTTTTCCAGAGTGGCTGCACCAGTTTGCATTCCCACCAACAGTGTGAGAGGGTTCCCTTTGTCCGTATCCTCGCCAGCATCCACTGTTTCCTAACTTGTTAATTTTAGCCATTCTGACTTTGTGAGGTGGTATCTCACTGTGGTTTTTTTTTTTTTTTTAAAGATTTTATTTATTTACTTGACAGTGAGAGACAACCAGCGAGAGAGGGAACACAAACAGGGGGAGTGGGAGAGGAAGAAGCAGGCTCATAGCAGAGGAGCCTGATGTGGGGCTCGATCCCAGAACACCAGGATCACGCCCTGAGCCGAAGGCAGACGCTCAACCGCTGTGCCACCCAGGCGCCCCTCACTGTGGTTTTGATTTGTATTTCCCTGATGCTGAGTGATGTGGGGTATCTCTTCATGTGTCTGTTGGCCAGATCTTTGAGCCATTTTGAGTTTATGTTTGCCTATGGTGTGAGGTAAGGGTCTGATTTTATTTTTTTGCGTGTGGCAATGCCGTTGTCACTGTGCAGGCAGGAAAGAGGCCACAGCCCTCCTGCGGACTTCCACCTTGCTAATACTGATTTTAATGATTCAAAAAATTTTATAAATTAAGGATTTGCTCATTTCAACAGACCTTTGCTGGATTAACAGTAATTAGGTTTTATTATCATTATCTTGGAAATTGCCCTGCCATACATCTGTGAACACGGGCTTATTTATATGTGAGCATATAAATCACTGTCTCGGGGAATTGTTTTTACCTAAGAGGAACTTGGAAGATTATCAGTTCAAGTGGTATGCTTTAAATGTAACAGCTAGCTCTTTGGGGGGCAAGGGAAGCCCTGGTAGGTAGCACTTGCTACTTTCCATGGCACAGATACTCCCAGCAGGGCTGGTGTCAAGCCACCAAAGTGACTCACTGAACGTGGAGTTGGGGGGAGATGTGCAGTCAGTACACACTGGCTCCCGCACGCTTCCATGTGCGCCCCTCTGCCTTTTTGTTCTGAAAAACAAACTGTGGTCCCACAGCTCTTTCTGGGGCAGAACTGGTCTCTGTCAGCCACGTCATCAGCTGGTTTTGTCGCCAGTGCTTGTTTGTGGCTGTGCTGCCGTGGCCCTGGGAGAGGAGAGGAGGCTCGGGAGTCTGATCTTTGCAGGGAACCAAGAAGCAAAGCGGTTTCTGGGTGGGCTGTAGGGAAAGGATAAGAAAGCACAAAGAGCAAAGAAGTCCCAATCCCATAGGACATGCCACCAGCAGGAGCGTCCTCTGGGCTCTGACCCCTGCACTGCCCACGTCAGATCCACTTAGAGACGCTTAAGGGAGCATCCACTTCCCTCGAGGGGAAGCCAGGCATCTGGAGAACAGCCCAAGGAGTTCGGAAATCTTCAGGTTCGGGGGCGCCTGGGTGGTGCATTGCTTAAGCATCCGACTCTTGATTTCAGCTCAGGTCATGATCTCAGGGTCGTGAGATCAAGCCCCACGTTGGGCTCTGCACTGGGCATGGAGCCTGTGTAAGATTCTTTCTCTCCCTCTGCTCTTCCCCTCTCCCTCTCTAAAAAAGAAAAAAGAGAGAGAAGAAGAAGAAAAAGAAATCTCCAGGTTGAAGAGATTTGCCCCCAGCCACACATCTCTGCTCCTAACCTCTGAACCCTGGTTCCAGCCAGCAGTGCCCCTGGGACACAGCCCCAGCCAGAGCTCACATCAGAGCTGGTGTGCTGGGTGCTCGGTCCAGTTGTCATTCCTTGCTCTGGGGCACAGAGGGCCCGGAGCACCTTCACCAGCACCTTGGAGGCTTTGCAAGAGCTCCCAGACTGCCCTCTCCCCAGCCCTCCCCTTGTGCCAGCCACTTGGGACTCAGAGTGGGGAGGTGGGTCCAGAGTGCAGTGGGAGCCTGGGTGGGCTGGGGATCCTGGATGCAGGGGAGGGGTCCCCACGGAAGAGTGAGGCTGCCCCTAACTCAGCACGCCACGGCAGGGGCTCAGCGAGCAGCCCTGCCCTGTCATTTTGACCAAGGTTACCCTTCCTTCTCACCTCAGCCCTGTAACTTCACCTTCTGCTCTTGATTCTGTGAATACTTATCTCTCCCCGTTTGATTCACTCCTTTCTCCACCCGCCCCCATCACCTCTGAGGCCAGGGGGCCCTTGACAGCGACGTGACGAGATGGGCCCCAGTGCCTGAGCCCTGCCATGTCCTACCTTCTCCCGGTCACCACGGCTCCCATGCCCTTTGCTCTAGCTCTTCATTGTCCGGGGTGGCTGGAACACACCCTGAGTTGTTTTTTTTTTTTTTTTTAAGATTTTATTTATTTATTTGACAGAGAGACAGCCAGAGAGAGAGGGAACACAAGCAGGGGGAGTGGGAGAGGATGAAGCAGGCTCCTAGCGGAGGAGCCTGATGTGGGGCTCGATCCCAGAATGCCAGGATCACGCCCTGAGCCTAAGGCAGACGCTTAACGACTGCGCCACCCAGGTGCCCCACACCCTGAGTTTAGAACAAGAAAAGCCAAGAAACGTTTGCTGGGACATCGGGGGCTCACCCAGACCTCGCACGTGTCTGCAGCTCACGGGCATCGAAGCCCTGGCTGAGCACCGATCATGTGGGGCTGGCTCTGGGCCTCTGTCACCGTGGGCCTCCCAGACCCTTGGGCCACACCGACGATGCCACCCCTCTGGCCTGCCAGCCACGAGAGGTCTCGCTGCCACTGCCCCCTTCCTAGCGAACCATGCTCACAGGTGCTCTGTGTTCAGAGAGGAAAGGCCGAGAGGATACGGCCCACTGAGTGGCCGTTTGTTCAGGCGTGGAGGACCCGTGTGTTCTCAGTCCACATGGAGCCGTGGGCACGGCTATGTCAGCCCAGGCCTCGCCTCCAAGGTGACCGTGGGGTCCAGCCAACCTGAAGCATTGCTCTCTAGAGCAGCAAGCTATGCTTTTTAATTTAAAAAAAAAAAATTTTTTTTTTTTTTACAAATGTTTGCACAAAAATATCCATTTGGCGGGTTCTTGCTCCTCAGGACCTGCTGTGACAGCTTGCAGGCGACAAGTCTGCCTTCTAAGGGGGGAACATTGCAACATGCCCAATGCCTACCTCGTCCCCTGGGGGGGCACAGGGAGGGGCACTGGGGAGCACAGGGGCTGGCCCACATGTTGCATTGTGCTCTGGGAGCCGAGGAAGGAAGAGCAAAGGGTCGGGAAACCAGATGCTCGTTTTCTTGACCAGCTGTGTTGCCAGCAAAATGTGGTTATTCATAACCATGGTGGAGCGCCAGTAGGCCACGGTTTCCCCCCAGCAGGGCAGCTAACGAGGACTCTGAAATGATCTTGTGGTGTCCCTCCACTAAACCGTCTGGGAGAAAACAGCCCATGGTCTACAAGAATCACGGCTTCTGCCGAGTCTGTGTAGACCCTGGCAAACGTGTTCCTGGGCCACAGGTTTACCAGCAGCCCCTGGGGCGGTGTGTGCAGGGGGAGTGTCTGTCGCTGTTGCCAGGAGCTACTCAGAGCCGCCTGGTGGGTGCGACGGAGTCTGAGCTGTGCGTGGCAGGCGCCTTTCCTGTGTAAAGCAGCTCAGAGCTTGACGGTGGCCCGCGTGCCTCCAGCGTGCACCGCAGGCCCTGATTCTCTGTCTGCCCCATTCACAGAAGCCCCAGCTGCTGGATTGAGCTGTGCCCACCACTCTGGCTTCAAAGCTGCCCCAGAGTTGGAGGCCAGTCAGCAAAGAGTAAAACTTGGCTTCCCCAAGGTGACACAGGCTCGGCTGTGGAGCGGCTCCGGCCTGGTTCACAGCCCATGTGCCCATGGCAGGACGGCAAACGAGAAGGTGTGGGCAGCCGCCCGAGGGCTCAGCGTGACCGCTCCGTCCAGGGCCTGATGAGCAGGGAGGAGCTGGGACGCCAGTTGATATGAGCACCCTGCTTTGGAGGCCATGGTGCTGCAGGGCTCACCCCTCTGCAACTTCAGTGCCTGCTGGGGACCGGCCCCCCCCCCCCACGATTCCCAGGTGCTAGCACTTCCATGCTGTGTTAACAACACGGAGTGAGGCCTTTTCCTGTCCGTCCTGGACAGACCTGTTGGTCATCCTGTGTCTCTGGCGACACCCGTGCATCCCCGTGGGCAGCCCAGGCCACAGTGGCAGAGCCGAGGTCAGGCTCTCAGGGCACCCGGGACCCCTGGAGCTGCAGCTCCTTGATGTGCGGGCCCCCTGCGTGCACGGACTCTCCAGCGCCCAGCTTGGCTTTGAATGAATTCATTCTTCCCGACCCTGCCTCGGCGTGCCTGGCCGCCAGTTTCTTCAGGCTGGCGGTGCTCGGAAGCCGACCGCTGCCAAATCCAGTTGTTTGGCTTAATGTTTCAAGGCCAAGTCCTTTCAGGAAAGCTCTCTCCACCCCTGCCCGCCCCTTTAGAGAAATAGATGTGCGATTGATTGGCTTTGCAGGGTTTTAATCCATCGTTCTCTGCAGAGAATGGCGTGAACCTCTCATCCGTTCGTTCATGTCACATTCTCTCTCTCTCCTTCCAAATGCGCACGGAATGGCAGTGGGAGAGTGTGAGATAGGAGCGTTTCGAGGCTGGGGGCACAGGGCAAGCACTGGCTGAGGTCTGTGCAGAGGAAAGTGCCACGGGCTGCCAGAGAGTGATGGTGACCATGGGTGGCCGCGGGGAAATGCTGGAACCTTCCACACAGAGTTGCTGCAGCTGGACATCCCTGTTGGCACTCCTCTCTCTGCCTGTGATGTTTTCAAAGGCCTGGCTTAATTAATAATCCATCTCTGTGTGTGTACGCCCACCTCTTCCCCACGGTGGGAGGGGCAGCGCCGTGCCGGCTCTGGACTTGGCCTCTCCTTGTCTCTCCTGGGGTGAGGGCATGAAGGGCACACTGTCAGGGGTCTTTCTGGAGCTCCAAAGGCACCGTCAGAGCCAAGAGAACTTTTCCTGGCTCCGAATTCTGAGGCTGTCCCGTCTTCCTTGAGCTGCATGATGGGCCCGTTCCAGCAGAGGCGCCCAGCGGTGCACAGATGAGGGATGGAGGGAGACACTGGACCCGGAGACAGAGGGGGTCCGAAGCCCAGTGCTTCCACTTACCAGCTCTGGGACCGAGGGCGTTTATGGCCCCTGTTCTGAGCCTGCTTCCTCATCCATAAAACAAAGGCTAGATCATAATACGGTGCAAATGGACAGAATGGGTTCCTAGCATGGGCAGTGCCCCATAACGACAGGGAAGGGACTGTGTTTTAGCACACGCTGTTGCCCACCTCTTTGAAGGAAGCAGGATCCCTGTCCCAGATAGAAAATATCTCACCCATCACCATGCTTTCATGAAGCTTCTGCTGGAAAGCTTGAGGCATTCCTATCTCCATGGTTGTCTACACCAGGAACACAGAGCAGCCTCCAGGGTGTGGAGGGAGGGGGCGGGGTTTGCAAGAGACAGCCACGGGGAGAGTGAGCTGGGTGTTATCTTCAGTGCTGTTTGGGGGTCCAGGCTTGTTCGTGGGAGAGGATGTAGGGCAGGGACGCCCCCCGCCAATGCCTGACCATCAGGGGGCATCCTCTTAGTATCCTAGCATGCTAGCATGTCCTGAGTGTCCAGTTGGGGTGGGAGCTTACAGGGAGAAAAGACAAAGCCCTGCCCCCCAGAGGGAGGAGTCTGTACCACCCCCAGGGGAAGAGGTGGGGGGGCAGGACTCCTGGACTAGCAGCCTGACTCCCACCCCTGCCGCCCCCAGGTTCTTCTGGGAAGCCAGGGCTCCAGGCAGCAGGTGGACAGTGTCAGCTCTAGGACAAAGTCCGGTGTGGAAACTGAGGCCCAGATAGGGGACGGGACTTGCCCAAAACCATACAGTCAGGCTTTGCAGCCAGGGAAACTGAGGCAGTATCTCATGGCTGCCCTTTATTCCTGCAGGCCAGACCTCAAGGGGTCTGCACCTGGGAGGGAGGGGGGTTCTCCGCCCACGCTGCCCATTAGAAGCCCCTGGGGAGATTAGACCACCAGCCCCCAGGCCACACCCCAGACCAACCAAGTGAAAAAAACCTCTGGGGTAGGGTTCAGGCATCAGCATTTCTAGTCGGTCTTTCCAAAGAACCAGATGTTGGTTTCAATGATATTCTCTGTTGTTTTTCTGTTTTCAGTTCATTGCTTTCTGCCTTGATCTTTTATGAATCCCCCCTTCTATTTATCTTGCTCTTCTTTTTCTAGTTTCTTAAGGTGGGAGCAGAGATGAGGCCTTTGAGACTTTCCTCTCATAACGTAAGCGTTGCTGCTGTGCTACGAGTTTCCCTCTGGGTCCTGCTTTAGCAGCACCCCATAACTTTGACACCAGGTGGTGGTTCTAAGCTCCCCAGGTGATCCCCCTGAGCAGCGGGGTTTGAGAACCAGCGTCCTCATCTCGTGGGGCTCTTGGGCCTCCTGACCTGGAGCTGAGAGCACTTTCCAGTCTGCTCTGGTTGTGAGGAGGAAACTGGCTGTGGCCTGCTGAAGAACTTTATTTTGGGACAGTTTAAGACACCTGCCGGGCCATCTGCACTGCTCTCTCCTTCCCCACCTCATCACACACACTGGAGAAGTTAATTCTCGAGTTTATATGGAAAACAATTGAATAGGAAGCCTCTGGGGGCGAGGTCGAGGAGAGAACCAGACATGCCCAACCTGGTGTTATGTGTGCAGCCTCGGGGCTGGAACAGTATGGAACCGTAGGATCCTGCATGTGCCCGGGCCGAGGGGCCGGTGAGGGACGGTGTTCCTGAGCATTCCAAGCCCTGCTCCTGGCGTCTGGTGCCTGGGAAGGAATGGCATCACCGATGGCATTCAGGGCCCTGCTTCCCACTGGATCTTCAGCCCACATAGCACCCTGAGGAGGCCGGTCCTTGTTCCCTCCTCCCACCTGTCACCAGACGGGCCCCTGCCGGTTCTGGAATCCTGCCATGCCCAAGCCCTTCCAATACACTGAACCTCAGGCTTGAGCCCCAGAAGCCTCTGGTGGGGAACTGAGGCTGCAAGGCTGTTAGGGGCAAGTTGTGTCACTGGGCCATTCCCAGAACTTGGGGAAAACCCTGGCCCAGAATCCCGAGTCTACACGGCTGCCTGTGTCCCAGTTCTCCCCCTCTGGGCCTCAGTTTCCCCATCTGCAGAGAGGACAGCGTCCCCCCGAGTATCACCGAGTAAATGCAGCAGAAGGCTGCCGCCATCCCCACCCGCAGCCCGAGATGGCAGATGGGACCCTGCTGGAGCTGCTTCCAGAGCTTTCCGGGGGCCACAGGGCAGGCTTGTTTGGGGTTGGTTTATGGCTTCCCTGTAAATCGTGGGACAGGACCAGGGTCTGAAGAAAATCAAAGCAACGTTGAGTAAATGTCTGGAGGAGCACTCGTCTGCCTGCCTGGAGATGGAACTGACGAAAACAAGATTCCGTCTAGGAATCGTCCAGGGCACGGCGGCCCGCCAGGAGCCAGGGCAGCTTGGACGGGGTCCCTGCACGCACAATCGGCCCACTGTGGGGCGCGCCGCCCCAGCAGGCTGGCGTCCCCCGGGCCGGAATGAATGGCCCCCTCGCTGGGCGGCTTTGACCATTTACGAGGTGCCGTCTGGACTGTGATGAATGAGGTGGTGTCCGTCAGCTTTTTGGGGAACCTGGCTGGGGTGGAAGGTGCTAAGTAAATAGGGGGAGGGGCACTGGCCTCCTTGCTGGGTCACTCTAGGCCCTCCCTTCCTGTGCCTCGGTTTCCCCCTCTGTATGGAGGAACTGATGAAGAGGCCCCTGACCCCAACCCCAGCCCCTGTGTCATAAGTACAGGCAAGAGAGAACGGGTCCTGGGAAGAAGGGAGCCCAGGGACCCCCTTCTGCTCGGGCCTCTGCCATGTGGGTGGCAGGCAGAGAGCCTGGGTACCCAGAGCCAGGCTCTGCTCTCTAGAAGGACACACTCCTCGTCTTGGGTGCAGTCTGGCCGGGCCATCTCCAGCCAGCATCTGTTCTTTCCTGGGCCTCGATTTCCTCACCAGAGAAAGGAGGGGTTGTGCCCTAAAGTGCCTCCAGCTTTTGGGGCTTGTTTGCTCTTCCCTCTGGTTGTGTTTCATCCAGCAGGTTCAGGGAAGGTTCTGGTATTAGAGTCAGAACCGGGATCCAAGTCCCAGCCCTGCCACGTGCTGGCCACATGACCCGAAGCAAACCCCTTGTTCTCATGTCTTTCTCTCCGGGGGTGAGATTCAAAGTCTGGGTGAGTATGAATGAGGTGCTACAGTGGATATGCTGGGCAGACCCATGGGACTCTCCCTCCTGACGGTGGTGGGTTTGTGCCTCTCCAACACCCGATGGCTGGCCGCCGGGCACAGGGACCAGTGCAGGACCAGCCCGGGGTGTGATCGTTGGCGGCATTTGGGGTCCCCCCGGGGTTACCTTACTGCACTGGGCAGGGCCCTGCTCTGTAATGAACTGATATGCTCCACAGAGCAGGTGATATTGGCCGTGCCTGGCCAGGTGCTTGGCCCCAGGGACAGGGCGGGTCTGGACTGCTGTCCCCATGGCTGGCGAGCCCCGGGCCCAGGCGGGGTCACTGTGCCTCTCGGGTCTGTCTGGGCTGGAGCATCATCTCGACTTGCCAGCCTTGTTAATACCTCTGGTGAGGCAGTGGTGAGAGGAAACGAGAAACGGTTTTTACTATTGCACTCATTAGTAAGACAGCATGACTGCAGCCTCCGGGCAAACGTAAAAGACAGAAGGTTGTGTCTCTGGTCCCACCGTGCTTAGACAGCTGCTGATCTCAGGTTTCCGGCCAGCTCCCTCCTGCACCCATGGGCGCGGGCATGCATAACCCTGTGGTCTTCTGCCTCCCCTTCCTCCTGCCTGTGGCCCACGCTCTGGCGTGTTCTGCAGAGCCAGTAAGGCAGACGAGGTTTCGGTACTCCCCCACGATTGGGCGTTTGGACTGGTTCCTTTTCTGTAGTAAGTAGCACTGTCACAAACGTCTCTGAAAGTACTTTTTTCCCCTCGATTCAGCAAACTTTTATTGAAGACTTTTCCACAATGCCAACTCTGTATGAGGTCTCTTTAGAATTAAATCTTCAGGAAAGATTTCCAGGAATGGGATTAAAGAACAGAATTCTTTCTAGCGATCTGCACATCTACAGCAGACAGCCCACAGCAGAAGTGCCGTCAGCATCTGCGGGGAGGAGGGCGGCGGAGGAGAGCGCTTCTGCGCCCCGGGCACAGGGTGTGAGGACAGAGGGAAAAGCCACACGGCCACGGCAGGATCACGCGTGGGACGGGGGGGCCGTCCCAGAGGCAGGGGTGCTGCAGACGAGCCCCACCCCGCGGGGGACTGTCCTCATGAATCAGTGTGTCAGTTTGAAATGGACGAGGAGCCCCTCTGGAGGGTTCCTTGATGCCCCCTCGGGGTGATCTGGTCCTTTCCCTGCTGCCTGCCTTCCCGTCCGTGAGGGCTGTCAGCACCACTGCCTCGGGGCCTCCGAGTGCTCACGCTAAGTACCACCAGTCAGCTCGACCGGCGCTGTCCCAGAGCCCACTGCTCACCCACGCACCTCGTGCACACTATCCACCATCGTATTCAGTCCTCACAGCAGGGGACGTCACCTGCTCGGGCGGGATGCAGGCCCTGGTCGCCCAGTGCGGAGCCCTTGTGCAAAATGCTGCAGCCGGGCCCTCCCACCGGGGGCCCCCGCCCACCTCCATGAGGACCGGGAGCCTATTGTTTGCACGTGAGGAGCTCACACTCCAAGCTCGGTGGCAGGTGGGAGCCAGGCCCGCAGCGCCCTGCACCCTGCCTGGCATGGCGTGTCCTTTCCCAGCTCCAGGACGGAAGCTGGCATGGGGAGCCAGTTGTGAGTGAGCGGGATGCAGTTTCTCCTTCTACCTCATTGCACTGCCAGCGGCTGCTGATTATGGTCAGTAAGGGACAGGCAGTGAACACAGGACTGCACGACGTGGTGCATTTCGGCGCTCAGTGCCCAGCATTACAATGTTTCATTTACGGTCTCATCACATGCGGCCAGCTGTCTCTTTATAACAGAACCAGTCCTCACTCCATGTGAGGGTCTCGGGTTGGCCTTTGGAGGGACTTCTTGAACATGCGGGGGCCCGTGCACTGGGGGTGGTTCCACTCAGCCATTTCCTCCATGCAGGCCCTGGGCCATGCTGGGTGAATGAGGGCACATGGCAGGTTGCCAGGGAGGGGAGTGACTGGTGCCCTCCCCCTCTGGGGGCATCTTCAGAGACCTGTTCTGTGCAAGATCGGAACTGAACAATAATATGCCAGCATGGATCTCATTAAACACAGGCTCCGAAACTCTGCTGGGTTCCCAGGATGTCTGCGGGCTTGCCTACGCTGCAGTGGTCTGCCCTGGGACCACCTCCCCGGTCCCACCTGTCCCAGGCCAGCATCTGCCTGTCCCCTGCCAACCCCTGAGATCAGACGTCCATCCACAAATGGGAGAGAGGGCCAAGAGGGCCAGGAGGCTCAACTAGTCTTATGAGTGGAGACTCCAAAGTCCAGAGAGAAGGAGGGACTTCCCTGAATGAGGGGTGGGTAATGGGGGAACTGCAGAGCAAGTGGGAGCTAGTTTGGAAAAACCTTGGGCTGAACAATCCAGTGACCCGCCGTGCCAGGTGCTGGGAAGTCAGGGGAGCAGGTTGAGCCAGTCCGGGCCCCATGCCTTGCTGTCCCCCTTGGAGCCATGTAACAGGCTCCTTGGAGTGAGACAGCCAGGAGTCTGTTCATTTGGGAAGGATGAGCTCTGAGTTTCTGTGGACAGCCTGCTGGAAAATCACTGTCCTCGTGTAGGGCAGGGATAAGACCTTCCTGGTCTGTGCTGCGAGGAAGGGCATCCCTCCTGAACCATCACTTGCTCCCGTGTAACCTACGGGGCTTCCCTCTTTGCTTTGACTGCCGGGGAGCTCAAAGCCACAGTTTTCGGCTCCAGTTCTTGTGGTGTGGGTATTTTCCCCCTTCTTCACTGTGGTTTCTGAACCATCTCTCTAACTTCCTCTGGCTGTCCGAGGAGAATCATCACTGTGCACCTTTCTGAGCCACCTGAGACACTTAAAGCCAACTCTTCATTTCATCCATATTGTTCTGTGTAGCAGGAGCCTGCTGTGTTTTTCATTGTATGACTGGACCACAGTGGATTTACTCATTCTGCTGCTGATGAACAGTAGGGTGGTTCCTAGTTTGGGGTCGCTGTGAACAGAGCTCGTGGGACGTCCCTGTCTCCATCTCTCGGGGAACAGAGTCTCATGGTCCCGGGGCAAGTGCCCAGGATGGGCTCACCGGGTCACGCGGTATTCACGGGTTTCCAGTGAGGAGATATCTGCCAAGTGGGTTTTTTCCAGAGGGCGCGCCATCTGCCCCTGCCTGCAACGGGGCAGAGCTCCTGTTGCTCACGCCCTGCCCGCCTCAGCACCTTTCCTCCTGGCCGTTCTGGGTGGGGGGGTGGTGCGTGCTGCTCGTACTGGCTCGTGACGCTGAGCCCCTCTCCGCGTGCGCAGTGGCCGGCGTAGACCCAGCGTGTGAAGTGCCGATTTTAAGCCTGCGTAGGTGTAACACGAGCTGAGTATGGAGAGGCTGGCAGGTCAGAGGTCCCACGTGGGTCCCTGGAAGACCCTGGGGTTCATGAAACCACATCTCTGAGGTCAGCTTATACTTGCCCAGCGCTGGACCCTAAGCAGCACCCGGGGAGGGGCGGCCTGGCTCCTCAGTGTGGGGCACCCTGACTTAGACTTTGCTCGCAGGCTAACAGACCAGAGTTGGGGGCGAGCCTTGCTCTTCCTGACCCATCCTGAGCCTCTGGCTTCATGTATCCAGGGGGCATGTTGGAACCCCCTCCCAGAATAGCTTGACGAAGGGCCAGCATGGGGCCCCATCACAGCAACCTTCTGTCAACAACGAGGTCCCCTGGCCCGGCCACCGGGCTCTGTTATAGTGGTGGAAATGACGCCAGGCCTTCAATGAGCGGGATTCCATGACCCCTTCCGCCCCCGGGGTGGGAGGGCACCACTGCCCTGCACCCTCCCTCTCTCCCGGACCACCTCACAAGAGCCCAGAGCTCGGTGTGCAAGCCCAGGCTTGCTGGGCTAGCCAGGGGGTCTCCCTGACCTCCTGTGGTCCGGCCTCCAAAGAGAGGGGGTGTGGTGGCTTTCTGGGGGAGGCTGGGAGTGAGCGCCCTGCCCTGTGCTCCCGAGAGCCTGGGTGGGAGTGCATGCAGCTCTCGGGGTGATGTGGCCGTTGGAGAGCATATCGCAAGGGGCTGGGCTGGCTTGTTTCAACTAAACACACACCAGGTGTTCAGCATGTTTTTATCAAAATACTCTGAACAGCTGTCAGGGGTTCCTCTGCGGGAGGCCAGATGCCCAGCCCCCGGGGGGCCCGTCCCTCTGCCAAAGCGAGCCTTTTAGGGGAGGCCCTGCCTGCTCGCCCAGCCCGCCTGGCTGCTGGTGGGGTCTAGACCGTGCTGCGGGAACTTCAGCCAGGTTGGGGAGGCAGAGAGGTTCAGGCACTGGCTCGGTGACCCGGGCAGACCACCCACCCTCTCTGAGCCTCCATTTTGCCAGCCATAAAATGGGGGCAGGAGCACCTAGGTCTTGGGTCGCTGTGGAAACCAAAGGAGCTAAACTGTGCAAGGCCCCTTGCCAAGTCCCCGGAGGGAGACGGCTCTCAGTGACCGTCACTGTTAGAATGACATGATGAATAGTGCATCCTGTTGGCTTGGAGAAGTGGGCCCCAAGGGCAGGCTTGGGGGGCATAGGCTAGGTCAGCAACTCCGCAGTGGCTGCGCCCCCCCAAAGGAGTCCACAGTGGCCGCTTGCCACCTGTCCCCAGGCGCAGCCACATGGGGCATCGGCCACCACTGGTCATGCTCAGCACCCGCCAAGCAAGACCATCGTGCTCGTCCCTGGCAGCCTGGCTGGGTTCTGTCACGAGTCCCTTGGGGAAAGCCCCCCTGAGATAGTTGGCCCTCAGGACCCACCGCCTTCGCCAAAGATGGCACCTGCTCCCCAGACATGGGTCCAAGGTAAGCTTCCCAGGAGCAGCTGTGGACCTTGCCCCCCTGACCCCGGCAGAGGGGGCCCTCGAGGGCTCTTATCCACCCCGGTGGTTCCACCCAGATCGCACATCTGCTGCGGGCCACACCCTGTGCCAGCTGCATCGTCTCACACGCTCCACCACAGCCCTGGGGGGGGGGGTCCCCTCAGCCGCACCCACAGACCAGAGGCTCTGAGCAGTGAGGTGTCTGCCCAGGGTCACACGGGTCAGGGCCAGCCCAGGGCCAACCTGCGCGCCGGGACAGTGGGAGGGCCACACGCACTGTGGCAGCCCCAGCCCCGCCCCGGCGCCTGCCCGGCCCCCGCCTGAGTGGGCAGCCTGAGTCCCGCATGTGGTTGTCATTAGGGGCCCCTAGGGTCAGGCCTCCGGTGCTCTCTGGGAACAAAATGGGGGAAGAAAAGAGAAACGGGCCGTGGTGTTTGGACAACCTGTGGGAGCCACGGGGGTGTGTGAAGGCTTACTGCTCATGCTTGACTTGTGGTGCCCCAGGGGTGCCCTGCTGCTCTGTAGACAGAGCTCCCCACTCTGGGGTACTCTCACCACGACAGTGCCAGGCCTCCGTTCTGGAACGTCCCAACTGGATTCCCTCGGCCTGTGTCCCAGAGACTTGCAGGTGTCCATTCAGGTGCTAGAACGGGTCCTGGAGACCAAGGGGGGGGGTCCTTTGATCTGGGCCTTGCGGGGGGAACCGGGTATGTGAGGGTGGCAGTGGCATGGGCAGTTTGGGGGAGCCACGGAGTTGCAGAGGAGAGGAGGAGAAGTGGAGGGTGGTTGGCGGACTGCAGGGCCATCTCCTGGCCACGTTAGGGAGGATCCGTGGTGGCGGGGACCACTGGGGCCCACCCCTCCGCTTCTGTGCAGACCTCGGCGTCTGTGTGCTCCCGCCGCCAGCCCCCGCACCTGTGGCTCAGCTCAGGGCTGTCCTCGGGAGCCCGCTTTGTCTGCGGCAGAGAGCTTGCTTCTCAGGGTTGAGCTAGACTGGCCACACAGGGCTGCCCGGGCTGGGTGTTGGCCCTGGTGTGGGTGGCATTTTCGTACTTCTGACTGTCTGGGTTGGGGGTGAGTGTTCTCCAGAAGAAAATTTTCTGTGGCCCAACACTGCCACCCAGACTGGGGGGAGCTCAGATGCGTGGGGGACTCAGCAGTGGGACTTCCTCAAGGGAGAGCCCTGGGCCCTAGACCCTGTCCTTCTGCCCTTTACCCCTCAGCTATAGGATGGACTCGCTCACACCTAGATTCCTAGGATGGCTCGGGCTCAGAAGGAGCGAGATGCCTTGGGCATGACACACAGCCCCCGGGTAGTCAGAAGGAAGGAGGCCCCCTGCTTGTCTGCTCAAACAGTCGGCTGACTGTCCCTGTCTCTGGCAGTCCCAAGGCCTGATGCCAGGAGTATGAGACCACCATGGGCTTGCCCCTGACCTCAGGGGGTCTGCAGTCTGGGGGGACATCACACAGGTAACCAGCCACTTGCTGTGGAGTGTTGGGCGCTCTGGTGTGATCAACACAGGGGCCATGGAGCCCAGAGCAGGCGCCTAACTGAGGTGAGGGCTAGGGCGAGGGCTTCAGGGAAGGCTTCCTGGAGGAGGTTACTTGTTCCTTGGGAAATGAGTCCCAGATAGCCAACACTCTAGGGCAGGGTGGCAAATTCAGATGCCCACAGGGGCAGGCAGGTAATGCAGCGGAGTGGACAAGGCCCGGTCTGAGAGCCGGGAGACACTGGAGAGTGGGGAGCATGACAGACTCAAAGCTGCTCGCCCCACTCAGGGGAGCAGCCGCCACGCCGCCTCAGCTCCTTTCCGCCTATGGAATGCCGGCGCGTTGTTACAAGATCCTCCCGATGTTCGAGAGAAGCCAGATTTCCAGCTTCTGGTGGGCCCAGGCCGACATGTCCACAGGCCACCGGCTTGTGACTCCAGCCTCACTGCGTGTATGAACTGAGCAAAGGCTGGTGTGGGTGCTCCAGCCGGACCTGGGGGTTCTAGGGACCTCTTTGGTCCGTGTGAGGGAGCCTCTACCCCACCCCCACCCCGTGCCTGCGGGTGACGTGCCCCGAGAGCCGCGCAGGAAGCAGCTGGCGCCGGGGCCTGGGTTCGCTTGACAAGGCACCACCAGGCCGAAGCAGACCGTAAACAGGCCCGTTTCCTCCCTGTGGACAGAGTGGCCCTGAGGCGGGGGGTCCACGGCCCCCACTGCCCTCTGCCTGGCACCCCCATGGTGGTGACTGCGAGGCCCAGCGGAGAAGGTGTTCCAGCGCCTTCTCGGCTCTTCCGGGTGTGCCCAGCCGTAGGGGAGGCCGTGCGCAGCGTGAACTGTGCCTTTTCTTTCGTTTTCCTCGTGGGTCTTCCCCAGACACTGTGCTGTCCCCACCGCAGTTGTTGAAGCTGGGGGACACCTCCTGGGGCCCACCGCTGTCCTGGGGCTAATCCGGAGGCCTCTCAGTCTGGCCGGAGGTCGACCAGCACATCGGTGATCCCCAGATGCAGAATATGTCCTGTGTGCTAAGGGAAGAATCTCGAAAATGAGCCCGGGTTTAAATTTTCCAGAAAGCCAGATACATGAGGGGTAAGGCCCAGCTCTGCCCTTCACTGCTTGCGGCTTTGGGCGCGTGCCTTCCCCTCATACATCCGTGTCGTCATTTCTAGAACGGCAAGTCGTGGTGCCCACCTCACAGGCCCTTGTGCGGGGTACGTGGGAGACTGTCCTCAGAGGCACCTGCAACAGAGGTGGGGCCGGCCCACGTGGGGGCCCTCATCCTTGGGGTGTAGCATCTGGGAATGTGGCATTGCCCAAGCCAGGCGAGTTCTGGTTGCATTCCGGGGCCTGCCTGCTGGCCGGGTGGGAGCTCTAGTCCCTCTAGTCCCTCAGTTTCCCCACCAGGGCTCAGAGCCCCTGAGATTGGTCCAACAAGTGCCTCCTTCAGCTGGGAGAGACTCCCTGGTCCTTCCCAGCTGGAAGGTGGGTCAGCTGGGGTGGAGTTCTGGGCCCTGGGCTGCCACCCACCTGAACGAAAAGGGTGTCTGGTTAGCCCTGCCCTGCCCCTCTCCCCAGCTCCCCTCCATGTCCAGATGAGGGTTGGACCCTCGGGAGACCACAGGGCCTGACTTGGTGTGACGTCTCCCCCTCTTTGGGGGCACCCCCAGTCCAGCACAGTCTACAGGGCTTATGCAGGGGGTGTGTGTCTCCCAGGTGCTGGGCATGGGACCCCGCCCTCCCTTGACAAGCAGAGGTGGAGGGAAGGGGAGACAGCCAGCCTGCGGGCCCCTGCCACCTCCCCCATTGATGTCAGGCCCTGAGGGGACCTGGTACCTCCTCCTGGTCCCTCCCTCCACTGTCAGTTCCCTGAGGGGCCTGATCACCCAGGGTACAAGATGGGTGGTGGGAGGAAGGTGGCATGCGCATGTCGCCCCAGGCACACGTCTGTTCTCTGCGTGGCGGGCGCCGTGAGGGAGGGTTACCTGTTGCCTCTGCCCCACCCCTTCCCATTATAGGCGAGCAGATGGCCAGACGAGGGGAGGCCCAGGTGCCCACCAGGGATGGGAGCCATGGGGTGCGGTCACCTCCCCCAGCGGGGCTCTGACCCCAACAGAGGTCCCAGCTAGCAGAACTGTGTCCCCATTTCCTTTCCTGGCCTGGTCTCTGTGGGCCTCAGGAGGGCCCAGGGCAAGTCGTCTTTCAGGCCTGGGTTTTTCTCTCGGTGTGTTTCCCCCACATGATTTTCAAGCAGATCCAGAAGTCCCTGTCTACACGAGCTGGTTCGACAAGGGCAGGGCCTGGGGGCTCCAGGCTGGCTTGTCCCAGGCCTCCAGCCAAGCTGGGCCTAGAAAGGCGAGGCTGAGGACAAGCGGTGGGGGACACAGGCCTGAGGGCTGAGTGAGGACGGGGACCTAAGGCTGCAGCCCATGACTGCCGGGCCCCTGGCTCTTGTGTCCGTGGTGACCTCCTCGTCAGCAAGGACCAGGTCAGAGCCTCTTGTGAAGCCGGGGCCCAGCAGACCTCGGCCAGATGAAGACACTGGCTCGAGGAAAGGGGCTTCTGCAGTGGTTTCTCTGCCAGCAGAGGACCCAGAGTTTTCCCTGGGGTGCCCTAAGTCTGGGCCAATCCCACCCACCCCACCTCTGGAACCCAGGTCCCGTGCTGGCCCAGGGGACCGAGGGGTAGAGCAGCCATCTGAGACCTGAGGCTGACTGCCCTCCCGGCCACCACACTGCCAGGTCACTGACCCTCTGTCACCTGCCAGCAGCCAGCCCGGGTCGGGGGGTTGCTGGCAGCCCCTCGGGTTCCCAACGAGCTGCTGCTCTGCCAGGCGGCATCCTGGGCCAGCAGGTGGACGGTTTGAAGCGTTGGCGGGAGGCCGCGCCCCGGCCCCTGGGTCTTGGACTTCTGAGGCTTAGATGAAAAGGTGCCCTTGGCCCAGGCTTGTCACCTCTGGCCCCGTGAACTGAGACCCTCTGTCCTTTCTTCCGACTTCGTCAGCACAGCCGGCTTGGCGTCACTCTCTGAGGCCAGTGCCCAGTTCCCTGAATTCACTTGGCTGGCCTGCCCCCCAGCGCCTGGCTCTTCCAGAACAATCAGGGGCAAGGACGTGTGCCCCTCCCCATGCGGGCAGTGGCCTCCAGGCTGGGGAGCCTCTGTCGTGGCCTGGGGCTGACCAGGGTGGAGAGGGGAGGCTGCCCCGTGTCCCTGCAGTCACTGGAGCTGGGGAGGAGGCGCTGGCCCCTCGGGGGGGCCCTGGGGAAGCAGGCGGGCATGGAGATGGGGCATCTGGCCGCCATTTCTCTTTGGCTGCTACAAAGACCGTCCCTGTAAAGCTGTGCTGGCCAGTGCACAGATCAGCCTTGTTCTCGGCCTCCGTCCTTCCCTCCTTCCCTCTGCTCACGGGGCGCGAGGGGGAGGAATAGCTAATGACAGGCGGCGCCCTGCCCGGGTGGGGGCCTTTGTTCATTCACGCGACGGCGGGCACTTCCTGGGTGCCTGCTCTGGGCCCGGCCTGCGTGGGCGACCACCGATGGCAGGAGGCAGCCCAGGTCAGCAGAGGACCTTCCAGAATGGCTTGGGGTGGGGTGGTGGGAGCACATGCGGCGTGCTCGGAAAAGAGGGAGCAGCGGGCCCTGCGGGATCGAGGTGGAGGTGGGAACGAGTGAGTGAGGTCTTGAAGGGTGAATAGGAGTTTGAAGTCGGAGCAGGATTGACGGGCCTTCCTGGACAGTGTAGACAGAGGTGTGGGAGAGCAGGGTATGCCTGAAGAGCCGTGGGCCCTGGACGCGGGCTGGCTGGTGGGGGGACGGAGGGCCCCTGTGAGGAGGGGCTTGTCTCCTCTGCCGACAGCCGGGCCGGGCATCGGGCTGCAGGGTGAGCACCCGCGTTTACACAGGCCGGGGTGGGAGCAGACGAGCATTTGGGGAAGCTGCTCTGACCCCCCCACTGGATCTGGGCCCAGCCAGAGACACCCGAATGCCACCCCGGGAGCCCCGGAGAGCAGAGGAATACACTGGGCCTCTGCCTCCCTCTGCGGGCCGCGTGCTCTCCATGGTTAGGGTGACGTCCACAGGGACTCAGGTTTCCACGCCAGCCTCTGGAGGGCGGTGAGGGCATTGCGGGGAAGGGGGGGGTGGTGTCCAGACTTCGTGTCCCTTTTTCTGGAAGCTTCCCTGGCCCCACTGCTCCCCTTTACATGCCCTCAGAGCTCTTGCCCTATGAGCCGGGAGGGCAGAGGGCAGGATGGGGTGGGGGGCACCAGGTGGTTCTGTTGTAACTGTGCTCTGTTCTCAGGGCAGCCTTGAGAGCCGGGTTATGTGCCCACTGTACAGACGAGGACATGAGGCTCGGGGAGGTAAAGAGAACAGTGGGCCCTGGGGAGGGGCAGTGCTGCAGCCCCGCAGGGACCCCATGAGGTGCAGGGAAAGGGGGCCTCCCGGAGTCACAGAAGGGCAAGGGGGTGACCAGGATACATGGGGCCTAGAGCAGGGCCACTGAGACTGCCCACTCTGCCCGGGAGACTCTGGTGTGCTTCCGCCTCTACCCACCCACCCCAGGCTCTCTCACACCTTCTTTGTTTTACTTTCCTCCCTCTCTCTCTACCTCTCTCTGACTCAGTTTCTCCTTCCTCCCCTCCCTTCCTCTGTGTGTGTGCATCTGTCTGGGTTCCTTTGTCCCGTCTGTCCCACAATCCCATCCCGCTGTCACTGCCTGGCTGCACTCTTCAGCCCTCCGTCCCCCCCACGTCCTGCTCAAGCTCCAAGGGGTCTCTCAACCCCTTTCTTCCTCACCCTGTCTGCTCTGTTCCCATTGCAGAGGGCACGTCTTTGCTGGGTCTCCTGGTTTGGCCCCCGTAGTGCGGCATCTCTGAGGCCCTGCAGGGTCCAGGCCACTGGCCAGCACGGAGCGGGGCCCTCTCCTGCCAGTCCGCTGTCGGACCGAGCATAGGTGCTTCGGGGCGGCCCCCGCCCCAGTCCCCTCCTGGTACCCCGGCTCCCGAGCCACGGCCCACGGCAGCATCACATAATTAAGACATAAAAGTCTGTGATTTCCTCTGTGTGTTGGCAAACACCGGCCGGCTGCTAATGCAATCCTTTCTTTTAATGGATTCTTGAATTTAAGTGATATGTAATTAAACATAATTAGCCGGGTCCGCGTTCGGCTAGGTGCCGTATGCCGAGGGAGGCTGGCGAGCAGCTCACTACGGAGCACCTGCTTCCTGGGCGGATCTCTTGTTCCCACTCAGGGGCGAGTTCATCTGACTGAATGGTAAGCCTGGCCCAGGGGCCCAGGGCAGGGGTCTGAGGAGGGGAGCCCCGGGCCAGCCACCCAGGGACTTGGACCATGAGCCGGGTGGGGTTTGCTCTAAGAAGTTTGGTTCCTTTGAGCCATCACGCTGACCTCGCTGTTTGGGGGGAAAGCTGGGAATGCCACAGGAGCTGGGGTTGGGGCACAGAGCAGGGGCCGGGGAGTCAGCACCTGCACAGGCCCGACCTGAAGCCTGCCTGGCTATCCCACTGGCCCCGACAACCCCCTCATAGCCGAAGGGCTGGGACACCCCCACCTCGGCGAGTGGGGCTTTGGAGCAGCCCCTGGACCCCAGGGATAGCTGAGGGAGGCCCCAAGGGGCACCCCCAGGGTGCCGCAAGACTCAGGCCCCATGCACACAGGCCGGGCAAGAGGGGAGACCAGGGGTCTGGCAGCAGGGGCGCGGTGATGCCTGGCCAGGTGCCTGGCTTCCTGCCAGCCACTCCCTGCAGGCACCTGGCGCTGTGTCCTCATAGGCGCAGGGACTGCTGGGACTTCCGGCCGTCGGGACATCCCCCCGGGGTCCTGGTCCTCTCACTCCAATGCCCATGGGTCCACACACAGTCCCCCTCTTTGTCTTCCCTGTACCCCATATATTGAGGTCTGTCTCCCCACCAGCCTGTGTGCCCAGGGCAGGGCCCAAGGCCGGGCCACCACTCCATCTCCCTGCCGGCCCCACCCCGGCACACAGCGTGCTCCCCGATGGCATCCGGGTTCTCTGTAATCAAGGTAATGGTACTGAACCCCTATACCTGCTCCTCGCCGGAGCCCACACATGCATCCTCTTACTACCTTTGTGTAGAGACAGGGATGCCAAGGTGTCAGGTGCTTGCCCAAGGTCACATGGTGGGTAGACGGTGGAGCCACGCTTATCCTCAAGGCACAGATGGGGAAACTGAGGCAGTTCGCCAGGGTTGGGTTTACTGCCTGTTCGGGTTCTCTGTCTCCGTCTCTCTCAGAGGGCCCCTCCTGCCTGCCTACATGCCCTCTTTGCTGAGCCTTGGGGTCAGAGCTGCGCAGAGGAGACTCCCCTCCCCTCCCCGCCCTGGGGCCTGAGTGATGGGCGCGTGTCAGTCTGCACACTCTGGAGTCAGCAGCGCCCACCGGAGGCTTCTGCACACCGGGAGGGCCTGAGTGGGGAGTGTAGGCTTTCCAAGGATGAAGAACGCCCTGCAGGAAGGGCTGTCCACAGAAGCCCTGGGCAGCCGGGAGGCATGAGCGCTATGCTGGGTGGACGAAAATGGAGATGCCCGTGGATGGCAGGTGCCCAGAACCAGAGAAGCTGGTTGAGGCTCTGTGAGCTGAATATTGCATATTCTTTTCTTTTTACAGCAGCTTGCGGGCTGTACAAAAGCAGGCTGCAGGCAGGGTTTGGCCCAGGGCCCCAGAGACCAGCTGCAGTGACGGGAAATAGATACCTTGTGCTTGTCAGATTACACGTGACTTTGTTACATACCCGTATGTGTATATATATAGAGAGTACCCTAAAATTGAACAGTGTGATGCATTTTCCCCTATGTACCCCACCCCTGTAACTGCCACCGAGGTGAAGATCTAGAACGTTGCCTGCACCCCCGATCACGTTCCCCCAAGAAGGAACCATCTTCTGGCCTCTGCACTGTAGAGACCAGTTGTGCCCGTTCCTGAACTTGGCATAAATGGGTCACCCAGCCAGGGTTCCTTGAGCCTGGCTTCTTCGGCCTGTCCTGATGTCTGGGGGACCCACCCACGCCACAGCGCAGAGAGTAATTCCCTCTGAGTAGGCTTGTCGCGGCGTTCTCACACCGCAGTGTTTCTCCGTCCCGTTGACATCTGTGCAGTTTCCCCCGTGTGCTGTTATCTCTAAAGCTGCTTGGAACATTCTAGCACATGTCTTTTGGTGAACATGTTAATACATTTTTGTTGTGTGCGTACCTGGGAGTGAAATTGGTGGGTCACAAGTAGGTGCCAACACACGATTTCCTAAAGTGGCCACACCATATATAACCTTTTGATAGTGACAAGTACGTGTTTCAGCGCGGCTGTGGGATAACATATCTTAAATTCCCATGGTCACCGGCTTGTGTCTGTGATGGCGAGAGTGAAACAATCCCTTAAAATACCTGCACCGACATGAGAGCTATTCTTGCTCGAGTTGCGGACCCAGTGGGTGGCAGTGAAGGTCCCCAGGCACTCAGCCCCTTGTGTTGTCGCCAAGGCTCTTGGTTTGGGGCCTCAGTCATCAGGGTTGTGCTTCATCCCCAAGCTAGGGCTGCCTCTGGGAACAGGCCACCGGGCTGATTCTTTAAAACAAAAGGTGGGTTCCCTTGCCCTAAAAGGACAACCATTTTAGGGTAAAGTGCTTTGCAAAAACCAAACCCTTCAACAGGGACAACTTGGCTTTGAGGATGCTATCGGAACCAGTGTCAGCCACTTCGTTCCGAGCCAAGCTTCCGAGGTGGTGGCCTGGCTGCTGGGAAGGCACGGTTTCATGCTTTCCCAGGGAGCTGGGGTCAGACCTCAGGGTAACCTGAGTAGCTGGTCCTCAGCAGTGTGAGGTTGCAGGGGGTGCCCCCCCAAACTCCAGCTCATGAGCAGTGGGGAGGGGTCTTCTGGTCACCAGGGCATGAGTCTCCAGCTCACAGCGCCCAGGCTGCAACAGCCCTGGGGTCGAGGTCCCAGCCCTTCCCACAAGGGCTGAAGACTTTTTTGGGATGTCCCTAAGAGTGCCCCCCCCCCCAGGTCCTTCCTGTGGCCAGGACTCCAGCCCTGTTATAGTTCCCCTCCCACATGCTCACCGGGACCCCACTCTATCTCAGGACTCAGTCCACAGCCTCTCCTCCAGGAGCCCCCATGTTGGGGTCCCCGGGGATGCCACATGGGCCCTGTAGGTGTTTGCATTTATGGCATGGTCTCACTTCCCTTGTGCTCAGCCTTCAGCTAGACCTCAGGAAATATCTGGGGTTTTGGTAGGTTCTAGCCCCCCAAACCCAGCCAGCCAGAGAGCTGCTTTGCCAGGAACCCCCCTCTATCGTGTGGGAGTGACCTCAGAGGACAGGGGCCGGTTGGCATGTGGACCCCTGGGGTTTGGACAAGAAGGTGCTCAGAGCAGGGTCAAGCTCATGGCCCCGCTATCAAGAGTATGACATTTCTGCTGACAGCACGGATGGAGCAGGGCCAGGGGTCGCTCCACTGCGGGGCTCTGAGCAGGCTTTGGATGGAAGGGGTTGCAGAGGTGACCAGGTGGAGAGAATGGGGGGGGGCGTGTGTGCCCTGACTGGGGGTGGCTGAGATGGGGAACGGGAGGAGGGGGGACATCCGGTAACTGGGCGTGGAAGGACTTGGAGGTTTCCTGAGGGCCGGCCAGGCCTGTGCTAGACGTGTGGAGAGAGAGGCTTCGGAGGGGTCATGGACAGTCTAACCTGTGGCCCTGCTCTCCAGACCCAGCGACGAGCAGCATCCGGAAGTGAAGGCTGACGGGTACGTGGACAACCTGGCAGAGGCCGTGGACCTGCTGCTGCAGCACGCGACCAAGTGACGAGCCCTGGGGGGCAGCCCCCAGCCTCGCGCCACCCCTGCCCCGGCACCTGGACTGCCTCGGCCCTCGGCCCCAGGGGGACAGGCCAGAGGTGCCAGGAGGCACCCTGCTTGCCTCTGCTTCCCCCCTGGCCTCCTGGGGAGCTGTTCCTCCTGGGATGACCTACTCCCCCCCCCCACCGCACCCAGTGAAGTCGGAGTGGGGGACAGACCCCTCGGTGCCTCTACGCAAGGAGAACCCTTGTCTCTGGGAACACCCTCCAGCCACACCTGGTCCTGTCAGCATCCCAGCTAACTGGACTGAGGGACATTTACCCCCTGCCCCTCCATCAAACATTCTGCACCTTTGATGGAGGAGCCTGGAGAAGGCGGGGGGCTTCCCGCACCATCCCTGCAGCCGGGAGCTGAGCCAGCCTCCCTGGGACTGCCCAGCAACCCCTGCCTGCCTCCTGGCCCCTACCCAGGGTCAGAGTGGCCACTTGGCACCCCCCGCTTCCTACCCCAAAAGTCACCTTGGAGCCCGAGGCAGCTCTGGGGGACACTGAAGACCGCTGTCCTTCAGAGCAGGAATTGTAACCGTGGGGTCAAGGCTGCAGGCCCAGAGGGTGCTTGCTTCCGGGCCCTGACTCGGTAGACTTGAATGTGTCATGCCCAGTGTCTGCAGGGGCAACTACTGGTTTAATAAACTGCCCTGACCCGACTCGGGCTTTGACTCAGAGTTTGACGCCTGGAGGGTCTGGGGGGCAGGGGGTGGGGCCCCGGCGCTGGCCTGATGCCGCCTCGCGCTTGAGCCACGGCACAGCAGACGGCCAGGGCCCCAGACCCCCGAACTGCCCCATCCCCTCCAGGAGAACGGAGGCCCTAAGGGGCCAGCAGGCTGCCCTCGGCCCCAGCGGGGACACGCAGACCGGGGCAATGTTGGCCGCTCTCACGGGCCGCCCCTCACCTGGTGGTGAGCCACAGGCTTCCAGAATTCACCGAGCCTGGGTTTCGGGTTTCAGAATCAGTCAGCTGAACAGATCCCTTGGTTGCTCTGTTTCTCCTCAAATCAGCCCAGAAGTCCCTGATGAGTCCTGGGTGACAACTGCCCGAGAGGAGCCCTGGGTCCTCAGGGTTTCCCCTGAGTGGAGGCAGGAGATAAAAGGCTGGACCCTGAGCCCCGAGTCACCCCGGCAGCGGAGCCCAGGGCCCGCAGGGGCTGTGCTGTCCCCCAGGCGGCCCGGCCACCATTAAATCAGGATTAAGAGGAACCAGTGGCCAAGTCTTTTCATCAAGAGGAGAGGCCACCGGCGGGGCTGGTGTCCGTGGCGGGCGAGGGAGGAGGGGTGTTGGGCCTCTGAGCCGGGAAATATGCAGGTCACCTGGCCCATTGATGGAGACCCCTCATTACGGCGTGTTAGGGGATCTGCGGGCCCATGGCGGGCTGGGCTCCCAGCGCTTGGAGGGTGGCATCAAGGAGACGGGCTGGCCATGTTCCGGTCAGTTCGTCCTGCGGGGCCTTGGTTTCCTCTTTTTCTTTCATGGGCTGCCCTCGCTTGCTGTCCCGGCTGGAGCTGTGGCCAGGGTGGCACCCCCTCTGGCGGCGGGAGGCTGCTGTTCTCTGTCCGCAGACCAGCTGCTGCCCAGGACGGGGGACAGCTCTGGGGGGCGCAGATGTCTGCTGTCTGGCTGGAAAACGTGCCGGCCCCAGGCTGTGGCTTCAGTGAAGTGGACGTCCACTCTCCCCATTTTATGGAGAAGGAGATGGAGGTGTGGACAGAGGACTGGCCCACGGGCTGACAGTTGGGAAGGGCAGAGCTGAGACTCAGACCAGTGTCTGACCCCACATCCCATGTCTTTTCTAGTCCCTCCTACAGTCCTGTGGGGGTGGCATGTGGTGCCCGGTGGCTGTGACTTTCTTGGTGAGCCTGCACACTGGCGTCTTCCCTCTGGAGACAAAATGTTCTTGGGGACTGAGCTCCATTCAGCCCTAGCATGGGGGGCGCTCTCTATAAGCCTCAGCTGCCTTAACTGTAAAGGGGTCCTCCTTTCCTGAACAGGCATGCACAGAGCCCTGCGGGGGACGAGGATGCCCTGTCACCTGGCTGGGGATGACGACCCCTGTCCCGCTGCCACTCGGGGCGCTGGTGCTGCCCGGAAGGGAGAAGGACCTCCCTCACCTCTGGCTCCTTCCAGCCACCCGCAGTCCACCTGCCGCAGACCCTCCTTCCCAGCAGGTGGGAGCAGTTCTCAAGCCACAGACTGACGAAGCCGTTGGCTGTGGGTGGGGCTGAAGTTCAGGGCCGCCAGTGGCCTAATTACCTGTTTGCAGTCAGGAGATACCCCAGACCTGCCACTAAGAAATGGACCCTTTGAGCCCAGGGAACAGGCCAGGTTGGCTCCGTGTGCCCTTCCGGCAGAGCCCTGGAGTGAGGCCGCCGCCTGGGCCCGGCCATGCTGCCCAGCAGGACATTCCAGGCTCTGGGGACCACTAGCCCACCCACTTCTGGGAGGGGGAGGGGCGGCTGGGGTGCAGAGGGGAGGACAGTCTTGCAGGGTCACCTCTTTGGGGGCACAAGGGCTTCACCTACCCCCAGACCTTCCAGCACAAGCATCCACGTGGTATGGGTCCGAGGCTGCCTAGGCCACCTGTGAAAACCAGATTCCACCCGGATTAATCCAGCAAGAGCCTTTCTGTCTCACCTCACTTCCAAGTCCAGGGCTGGCTGGATCCGGATCCCAAGGAATTCCCAGGTGACCCTGAGGTAGGGCAGTGGCAGCCCCATCCACACGCCCCCAAGAGAGAAAGGAGGCAGCGTGGCTCCGGGAGGACGGGAGAACGTGACCGGAGGCTGGGAGCAGGGCCGGGAGTCCGAGCCTCAACACCAGGCACACACACCCGCCACGGGCCCTGGGCAACTTCGGTGCTCCTCTCCTCCAGACTGGGGGGAATAAGTCCCTTCCAAAGGCCTGGGCCTTCCTGTGGGGCCAGCCCTGCTCTTCTCAGGTGGAAAGGGCCGCAGAGGTGGGGACACAGGGAGGGACACACGTGCCTGCCTCCTGGGGGCTCGTGGTGCCCCCCCACCTTGGCGTGATTATCCCAAGGGCCTCTCCCTTTCTCTCGCTCAAAAGTTTCCCATTTAGATGGTAAACATATCGGTATAAAAAGAAACCAAGAAATGGGGCGCCTGGGTGGCACAGCGGTTAAGTGTCTGCCTTCGGCTCAGGGCGTGATCCCGGCGTTATGGGATTGAGCCCCGCATCGGGCTCCTTTGCTGGGAGCCTGCTTCTTCCTCTCCCACTCCCCCCGCTTGTGTTCCCTCTCTCGCTGGCTGTCTCTCTGTCAAATAAATAAATAAAATCTTAAAAAAAAAAAAAAACAAAAACAAAAGTCACTCAGAGTCTGACCTCTGTTACTATTTAGGGGCGTTTCCTTTCGGCCTTCTTTCCAGGAGAAGAGAAATGTTCTTAACACACTCCGGGTTGTCCAAGTTGGCTGTGGTGCTGGGGGTTTGGGGCACTGAATCTTGTGCCCCGCAGGTGTTTCAACCCGTCCACACCTGGAGAAGCTGCTCAGTCAGCATCGGATGCAGGTGTGAGCAGGCCCGGCGCCAGGGTCCGCAGCCCCGCAGCCTGACCTGTCAGAGGGCGGAGGGCCGCGTGCCGCCCCGCGAGCCCAGCGCCGGTGCCCAGGGCAGAGCCCTGCGTTCAAGCAAACCTGGAGGCACAGGAGCTCGGGGCAGTGTCCTTCCCCTGTCCCCTGGGGGAGGCACAGGGTGGGGAGCAGGGTGGCCGTGGCTGGGCGGGCAGAGCTGGACAGTGGATGCCCCTAAGTGAGGCCGGCTGGAGACCTCAGCGGAGGGGGGCTGGAGGCCTGTCTAGGGCCACTCTGTGCCCTCCCCTTGGGCGGGGAACAGGAGGCAGGGACCCTGCAAGGATGCCTAGAGACAGGGTGAGGGGCTCCCCACCCCCCAAGCTTCAGCCACACCAGCCATGCTTCACCTGGGTCGTGAAGTCGCTGTGCTTCCACCGTCCTGGAACAGGGGCTGCTGCTAAGAGGAAAACCCCCAGCAAGAGTCCAAACAGACTGCTTCGGTGCCTCACGCCCAGAGGGGCATCCTTGGGACCTAACGGATGTTCTAGACAAAAACTCTGTGGGCAAACGTTGGGCTTCAGAAATGCACACAAGCCTCTGAAGCCTGTCCTCAAGGCTGCAGGTTCCTGCCCCTCCGGAGCTCGGTTAGCCGGGCACCCATGATCTGGAGGGGCAGGCTCAGGGCCCGTGCGCCCCGGCGCCCACTGTGCGTCAGGCCCGAGCCGTGTACGTCTGAGCCACGCTGCCCTGGGGGCGGAGGCCCCACCTGCACCGCCGCCTCCCCTCGCTGGTTGGTAGGTGGGCCGCAGGGCGCCAGGCCCGGCCGGGCCTTCCGTAGCAGCGTGACCTGCAGCGACAGCACGAGCGCTGCTGAGGGCCCAGCGGGTGACTCGCGCAGGCTCCGCGAAGGCAGACGCCTCTACCACGCCCGACTCGGAGATCACACGCAGCCGGCGTCTCCGCTCGGCCGGCCTGGGGTCCCCGGCTTTGGCTGGAGGGAGCGGCTGGGCCCCTCCACCTGCAAACACGCACCCGTGTGCACACACCCGTCGCCCTGGGAGCCCTGCTGCTCACAGGGGCTCGCTCGTCTCCCGCATCGGAGCCTCTGGACAGCTCGGAGACGTCTGCTCGCCCCATCTTTCGGCGCCAACCCCCAGGCTCGGAGGGGACACGTGGGCCCAGACGCTGCCCCCGGCAACCCAGAGCTAGCGCTGCCACGGACGGAGCGGGCGGAGCGGCCCGGCCACCCCACGTGACAAACCACACGGCAGGCTCCCAGAGGCTGGGTGCTGAACCAGGAAGCTTTATTTACACAGTAAGAGTAACAAGCAAATTCCTGAGAGACTAGAGCGGCTCTAGTGCGAGGCAGTCGTGGCCCGCGTGGGACGACAGGCGGCCGTGGGCGGAGGGGGCGGCGCAGGCCCGGCGCGGTCAGCACACGCAGGACCCTTCCCGGGCGATCGGATGGGCGAGCACGCGCAGCCCACGCGCCGACCCCGCGTCCCCGGGGCCTCTCCCCCACGCATTGAAAACACAACTTATTTGCCAAAGAGACTATGCTAGAAGATCAGACTATCCTACTTAGGCTACAGGATCTCTGCTGTGGTCTGCGGGGTTTTCTCCATTATCTTTTCTCTTCTTTTCAAAGACCAGGCAGTGTTTTCTCTGTCTGGAGCCAATGGGAGGGGCTCGACCCAGTGTGCGGATGTGGCAAGAGGCGGCCTCACGACCTATACGGGGGGGGGGGGCAGAGTGCCTGGGCCACGCTAACCACGGCGCGGCGGCCGAGCCCCGGGGCCACTGCTCACGCCCAGGGCCCAGGCCCGAAGCGGTCATCGTTCAGGGAACGGCCCCAAGGCCACGGAGTGCACGTGACTTTAACCTCCCCGGCGGACGTGGAGGCGCAGCCCGGGCCCGCGGCAGAGCGTCCACGGGTGGGTTTTAAATACCATGGAAGCTTGCTCAGACCGGCAGTGCCCTGAACGCCCCCTCGGGCGGCCTCAGCCAGAGCCCGGAGATCGCATGCCTGTCCGGGCACTAGGAGACCCATTTGGACATTTGGGTTTGTTTTCTTTTCAGTGTGGACTTTTCCTTTATTTAAATTTTCTTTCAGCGTACAAATTCACACAACGTTCCTGCTACAAACACTTCGATGACAAGTAAGGCTTTCTGAGAATGAGAGTCTATGATGATCGGCACGTGCCCCGTGGCCTGATGTCTGCCTGTGGCCCGACGCCGGCCCGGCCTCCACCGCGAGTAAGGCAAGAGGGTTTGTGGTAAACGGTGAGGCGACGGCCCTGACCCAGGCCCGGCCCAGCCCCTGCGGGCAGACGGCAGCTCCGGGCAGCCTGCGGCAGTGCACGAGGCTCCCTCTGGAGTAGGCAGGGATGCACGCGACGGGGAGCCTCTCCTCCCCACCCCGCTCCTTGGAGCCACGACCCAGCTCTTGTCCTTCAAGGGCCCGCCGGCAGCCAGGCGGCTTGGTTCAGCCCTCCCTCCTGGCTCAGAACTTCCTGGGTCTCCCTTCAGAGGCGGGAGCTCACGGGCTTCCCCCAGGAGAGGCAGGGCCTGGACGACGGTGGGGCTCCTGCACCCGGAGGCTGCCAGCCCACCCACAGCCGCGTGGGGACAGCCACGCGCGGTCAGAGGGAGCCCCTTGGGTGAGCCTCCCTCCAAAAGCCTCCAGACCAGAAGTCCTGGTGTCAGTGGGATGGAGCACGACATGCCTGCCTGGACGGCGGGCGGCACCTGCTACCGGGGTTGGCGCTTTCCAATCAGAGATGAACGTGAAATGACTGAAGGGCGTTTCTTTCTTTGAGCAGAAGGACAATGGCCATTCTCCCCCCACTGCTGCTGCTGTGGGCTTGGGCTAGGAGCTTTGGTGGCAGTGAGGACGGCAAAGAGGGGCCTGAGGAGGCTGGAGGGCCAAACCCTGCCTTGGGCGGGGGTACCTTCTGCCCGAAAGTGCCCTGGGACTGGGTTTGTGGGTCGATGGGACCAGCCTGAAAGAAGGCGGGAAGGCTTGGCCTTCTTTGCCACCAGGCCTGAGAAGGGGGGAGGTTGGCAGGCAGGGTCTGAAGGCAGGTCACCAGCCCCAGAGCCCTGTGACACACACCCACTACCATGTGCCTCCCAGGTGACCATGAGGAAAGGCAGCTGGGGGTCATTGCTCAGGCCATCTGGCTCAGCTCTCAGTCCCTCACTGTGGCATGGACCAGGACATGCCCCCCCACCCCTTCCATAGGAAAGACTGCCTTAGAGGCCATGCTCCGTCTGTGGCCACTCTTGGTGTGGCCTGGGTGCTGGTACCGCCCTCCCCAGGCTTTCTGAGGACACAAGGCACCAGCGTGCGCTCTCTAAATTCATATGCTGCCAGACGTCACTCAACAACGACCCCGGCCTCCTCTTGGTTTGCTCTAAGAAGACGTGGCCTCCATGGCCCACTGCGTGGGGGTCAGGCAAGATGGCAGGTCTACCAGGGCCACCAGCTCCCTGCTTTGGCTCCGCAGGGCCCTGAGGGCATATGCCTTTGGTGGGAGCTACTGAAGGGCAACTGTTCCGGCCCCAGGACCTGCCATGTGCCCACACAACCACGATGCTACCCGACCTGAGGCTTTGAACACAATCTGGGAGCGCCACGGAGTTGAGATTTTCTCTACAAGCATCTTATGGCTGATTTTTAAGAAATACCACCTATAAATCGGAACTTGAGCACCACGCTTTTGATCGAGTAAAACTGTGAAGGTGTAAGTAGAGTTTCCCAAATAGGGTCTTTCTTTTGTGGAAAAAGGGTGAGAACCATTCGTACTCACGCTGTGGAAGTGAGGCGTCTGCTGTCCACAAAAGATGAGCAAAAGCAAAGAGACTACCAACGTGCCTTGTTACGTGTCAGCAAACTCAAGAGAATACACCAGTTACTTTTAGCCATATAGGGAAAGGAGCCACTGGCTCATAAGCTGACCCAATTGCTATTGTCTGCGGAAGATGCCAAGTTTGCTACAGGCCAGACTCCAGGAGAGCAGAGCCCGTGTGGTGTGTCTGCCAGCCGGGCTTCCTGAGAGCGAAACCTCAGGGGGTCGGGGGGCGGGGGGGGTGGGGTTCCCCTCGAGCGGGGAGTCCGCAGGGGTGCCAGGAGCTGGGGACGGTGCGTGCTCACCGCGCTCTGTGCCCGCAGTATGGCCTGGCAGCAGGGACGCGGCTGGAGGCACTCTGCTCCCCCGCCGACCAGCAGGGCGCTCGTCTGCGGTGGACGGTGCACCTTGATTAAAGCCAGCAGTCCCACCGACCGCGAATATGCTTCCGGTACTGCAGGGGGCCTCGCAAGCTCCCAGTCCAGGCCCCCCAGAGCAGCCAACCGACATCCTCCAGCCCTGAAAAGTGCACAGGGCCCGGCTGCGGGCACCTGCTCACAGCTCCTGCCTCCTGAGCGTGTTTTCAAGAGGTCACCCGTTACTGGTGACATCCCCCCACTCACCTGAATCCAGCTAATCACTCGGTGACAGGTTGGCCACAGAGAATGGCCGCCACGTGCCAACCCTGCCCAAGCGGCTCCCCGGAGCTGCAGACAGCCACGGGCTCGGGCTCTCCGCGCCACAGGACAGGCAAGCAGTTCTGTCTTTTCGGCCAACAGATCCACCCACGTCTACCCAATGCAGACGCTCTAACAAGCAGCCCAAGCTGTTCCCCAGGCCCCCACAGTTCTGACATGGAGAGCCCCCCTGGCACCCCAGGGCCTCTGTCTCCCACACTTGGAATTAAGGCCAAATGGTTCTGATGTTACTACAGAGGAAAGCGTCTCCCGAACCTTCCCAAGCCTGAAGCAGGGGGACCTGGGAGAGAAGGCACGGAGTACAACGGACTGAAAGAAGCTGGGGGGCCGACCCCCCCGAAATGAACCTGAGCAGGAGGCCGGGAAGGGCCTGACACCGCCGGATGGACCTGAGCACAAGCCCACCCCCACCAGCCCCGCCGGCAGTTGCACGCCAAGCAGGGCCCTGCGGGACACGCGAGGTGCCTGGCGGGGCGGCCGGGGAGGAACCGGGGCGGCGGGGGGGGGGGAAGGGGCCCAGACCAGGAAGCTGCTCTCGGGCTCGGGCGGCTCGACAGCCGGGGCCACTGTGCTGGTGAGGGGCAGGGGCAGGCCGCTGGGCGGCGTGGCTGGGCCCGCGGGCGGGACAGCCTCTCGGGGGGCCGCTGTGCCCGCTCCTGGGACCCAACACCCCCTGGGGAGGTCGCGTCAGGCCCGGGAGGGGGGCTCCCCGCCTCGAGTGCCCACCGAGTGCCTGCCGCCCCTCAGTTGTTCTCTATCTGTTCAATGTCCAACTCGCCGTCCAGGGAGCAGGGGCTGTTCCCGGCTGCCCCGCGGTCCCGCCAGGCCGAGGCCGGCCCCCAACTCCTGGCACAGCCCTCGCCCAGGGCGCAGCCGCCCGCCTCCTCACAGCACTGCTCCTCCTTGCAGGCCAGCTGGTCGTCGAAGGCCGGGGGCAGAGGCTCGGGGACCGGGGTCCCGGCGGGGGTCCTGCCCCCCAGGCTGGAGGCCGAGGCCGAGAGCAAGGCGGTCCAGGACCTGGTGCTGCTGACGTGAAGGGTGAAGGGGCTGTGCGGGCCGCAGTCCTCCATCCCCGCGCTCAGGCAGCTGAGGCTGCTGAAGGTCTGACAGTTCTGTGGGGAGACAGACACACAGGTCACTGAGGGTCCCGTGCCCGTCCCAAACCCAAGGACCGGACACCCTAGACGGCCTGGCCGCAGCGCCTGGGCCTATCTGGTGAAGGGTCTGCTGGGCGGTGAAGCCCACCACAGCCTGGCCTCCTCCATCATCTGGGCAAGGAATAGGGGCCGTCGGCAAGCCAGCATGAAGAAATATGCCCCGGCCGACGAACACTGGGTTAGCAGACGCAAAATCCAGTTACCCGCCAATTAGGAAAGAGCCCGAGCTTGGTACCCCCAGCCGAAGGGAAGCTGCGGTGGGAAGGCCAGGCTCCACACCCTGCACGGACCACCCTTCTGAAGGGTGATCTGACGGAAACGCACCACCTCCCTTCAGCGGGCAACTTCGCTTCTAGAATTTCTATCTTCAGAAAACACTTTAGGATGCATGCAAAAATTCAGCAAAATGAAGACCCCTTGCCATACTGTTGAGTTGAAATGAAGCAAGTACTCCAAACCCCCCATGATAATGGGTCCATAAAGCAAGTCTCTTCCGACAGGGGGAGGCTAAGGCTCTCAGCCTTAGAAAGAACACTGCTGGACTGAATTTTCAGACCGAATAGAAACCTCGTCAGGCTGCAGAGCTGCACAGAGGGGTCTAACGCCCACCCTCTCACCATGACCGGGAGTGGAAGATGGGGCCAGGAGGGTAGAGCTCCCCAGCCATCCAGAGAGGAGTTTCCCATGTGCGCCGGAGCCCCGGCTGGAGACGCCAGTTCTCCAGCGAGGGTCAGGCCCGCGCCCTCAACAGGCGCTCGGTGGTAGATGCCGCAGCTCTGTATCCTGACGGGGAGGCTGGGCTCACCTGCTGGGGGCCTCAAGCAGACCCCTCAGCCTCCCTGGCCTCGGCTGCCTCACCTGTGGAGAGGCGAATGATGGTCCCTACCTATTCCATAGGGCTCTTCGAAGGCCCAGTGGGAAACTGGCTGCCCCACCAAGAGCTGCCCCTGCGTGGGGCCAGCCTGCGGAAGGAGGCAGCCCGTGGCCTCAAACAGGACCTGAGGGTGCTTGGGGACACCTGTTCTCGAGAGGGGGCAGGCCCAGCACTGTGCACACGTGCGTTAGGTTAAACATCTGCTTTCACGACACAGCAAATATCGGGACAGAGGGTTGCGATGGCTAGGGGTGCCCACAGCCTCGCCCTGCCCCCCCCCCACAGGACCAGCCGCAATGCCGTCTCCTTTCAAAGGGGACCCGAGAGGAGAGATGTGCTGGAGGGCAGAAGAGAGACCTTTGGGCCCCGGCTGCTTGCGGACAGCAAACGGACCGTGCACACGGGGGAGCGAGGGCGGGGACCCGGAACACCAAGCTCACGGGCCGTCCCGAGGGCCCTGGTCCTTTCACAGGCTTCGGTGTTCACGGGTCACTCTGAAATAAAGATGACCACCGGCCGTCATGGCACACAAGCTGCTGAAACAGGCTCAGCAAACGGAGAAGAAAAGCCGCTCTCTCTGGAGGAAGGTGGCTGGGCCTGTCGTGTGCACGCTCATTGTTCCCGAACGCTCCAGAGTAGACTGGTCTCATGGGTTTGCTTTTCTTGGAATCTTTTGATTAACTGAGAAAGGTGAAGCCTGGGAGGCTGGGGAGGCTCTGGGAGAGAGTGCTGGGCTTGAAGACAGAAGGGCCGGGCCACTGATTAGACCTACGAGGCTGGTTCAGGCCTGGTGGAAGCCCAGGTCATGGCCCTAGCAGACTGGGGGCCCCCCAGTCCCCCCGCCTGGGCTACATGGGGTTCAGCGAGGCCCCGGTCTACACAGCGCACGGCCCCTGCCCCACCACGGTGGAGGGCTGGAGACGGCTCCCAGAGCAGAACACGACCTAACTCTCGGCAATGGGAGGGTCTCCGGGGCCCCTTCTGCCTCCCAGCCCTCTCTCATGCTGCCTAGACCTGAGCCAGAACAGGAGAAAGTGGGCAGATGGCCTTGCCCGGACAGGGCTGCCAGCCCTCCATCTCAGCCTGTGACCCCGGCTGCCCTGCACAGGGAAGTGCAGGAGAGGCGAGGTGGCGTCGTGGAGCCCTGATGCCTGGGGAGCCAGATGCCGCCCCCCCCACCCGGCCGCGCAGTCGGCCTCTCGCCCTCCAGGAGTTGCGGTGTACGAGAATATGCCATGAGTGTCGACGTGACTCCCGTTATAAAATAACAACGTCGGACATCAGCCAGATGTGCTCCGAAGGGATCACAGACAATGCCCCTGGGGGATCAGCCACGTCTGCCCTCCTCAGCGCTGGACGCCTGCTGTGAGCTGTAACATGGCAACAGTGGGAGGCGCGGCCCTAACCTGAACAGGAAACGCGCCCGAGTCAGCGTTCACCTTCCCCAGCTGCTCAGACTGTCCCACCCACAGACTGGCCTCGTGGGTTAAAGGCACAGGTGGGTGGGGGTGGAGGACTGTGTCTGACTTTATGGCAAGTGTGACAGTGTGTGTCTGGGCACTAATCCTGTTAAACATTAGCCACACCAGCAGCAGGGTGCTGGGGACCCCAGTTTGCTGGGGCCTTTCTGCTTTTGCCTGAAGTATTCCCTGGAGAGAGCTGAGGTCAGACAGGCTATCACAGACCCGGGCTCTGCCACCAACGAGTGCCAAGGCTGCAGACAAGACCCTCCAAGCTATGGACCTCAGCCCACCCACCAAATACGGGGGCGGGGGGGCTAGGGCACCTGGGGCCACCCTGCGCCAGCTGTCTGGAATAACCGGGTCCTTTTTGCTTTGCAGCCGGGTAAGAAGCTGCCAGGGCTGGTTGGTGAATGTTGTCACAAGCAGACCCCAGGGTGTCACTGCACCCCACCCCCCAGAAGTCCTCAAAGGCACCTGCTCCTTGACTGCAAAGCCAATGTCACCTTGAAAACTTTGTTGACTCAAAACTCAGCCATTTCAGCCACGGGAAAAACCAAGACCGGCCCCAGCTGAATGCTCCAGCTGCTGGCAAGCCGCACCTTTCAGGGAGGAATGTGGCCCACACAATGGGGCAGTGTGCGTCCTGCCCAGACTCCGTCCCTGGGGAGCCTACCCCGTGCCGACACCCAGGGCCTAGGGCTCGCCGGTGCCCACCACGCCCTGGGGGCAGGGGCCTGCCCAGCCTCTCCTGACAGCTCACACTTCCCAGAAGCCCGGCTCCCACAGAAGAATGCTGCTTGGGCCTGTTGGAGGCTCGGGGGCCTGCGTGCCCTCAAAAATGTCTGGGGAAAGCTGCTAACAAGTTCGGAGTGCCCCGTGAACACATCCTTCCATGGTGAGATGCTTGCTCCAGGACGAACAGTCCCCCACCCCAAACTCTGCTCTCCTGAGGCCCCGCCCTGGCCCAGGGACTGGCCACCCACTTGGGCACAGGCCTGCTCAGGTAACCAAGATCAGAAGGAGCCATCGTTGTGGCCTCAGGCTAGTGGCTGGAAACACTGTTCAGCACTCCAGTCCTAGAGTCTGGGGCGACATCCAAAAGGAACCCCTAAGTGTCAAGATGTTCCCATCAGACCTGCCAGACCTCAGCTCTAGCCAGCCACATTCCAGCCCACCCCAACCGTCCCCCAGGGGTTTCCCAGCCAGGAGCAACAGGCCCCCCTCCGCATTCCTACATCCTCCTGGGTGGGAGGCCCTTGGCCCAGCCCTGGGGACAGAGACAGAGGTCCTCACCTTCTGTGGTGCACCCCCGGTGGAAGTCTGGGTGGTCCTTATAGACGGCAGCCCATCAGACCCTGGGCCTCAACAGCACCTCAAGAGCCAGGCCCAGCTCCCTTCTCTACGCCCAGTTCCCCCCCACCCACACTGTGAAGGGTCCACGAAGGGCACAGTCCCTGCAGATGGAGGACCTGTGCCTGGGGCTGCAAGCTCAAAAACGAACCCCC
>NW_024426885.1:7482398-7547975 GCF_017311325.1 Ursus maritimus | reverse complement strand
GAAACTTGTGTTAACTCAATAGACATTCAGCCCCGTCCTGCTGCACGCACCAGCTTGGGCCCGCAAGCTCAGGCCCCTCCTCTAGTCCTACTGCTCTGATGCCAGCCTGGAGGAGCACGGAGGGTGGGGGGCATCCAGAATCGTCCACTAGCTGAACTGCACCACAGGCTTATCAATAGAGACCCAGAGCATAAGGCTGGTGGGGGTAAGGAGACAACAGACTTCTCCAGAGACGAGTTCCGGGATGCCAGAGTCCCCCTGGAGGAAGGGTGGGGCATCCCAGAGACAAGGACAAGGGCAAAGGTGGGCTGTTGGAGTGCTGGGTCCCCTCTCTCCCGATTGTCCTACCCTGAAGAGAGCAGGCTATTCTCCTCACTCCCGTCTCCCTGGGCCCCCCCCGAGCCCTGAACCCAGCAGCCCTGGTGGAGCAGCTCGGGAGGGAATTTCTGGAGTTGGAGGAACTGGACCCAAGTCTGGCTCCGCCATGGCTGACTTTCTAGAACAGCAATGCAGGTCCTGGCCAGAGGCCGAAGGCTGAGCCCCGCAGGAGCCCGGCCGCCAGGAGCCAGCCCGCCTGCGGTTTGCTGGGGAGCAGAGGTTGCTGGGACCCCTCTCCTTGGATGTTCTGTGTCCTCAGCGTTGTGCCCCCCCCCCGAGCTGCCCTTAGCATCGAACTGGGACAAGACGTGCCCCCCGCCGAGGCGCACCCCTTCCCAGACAACAGCTGTGGCAGAGCCCGCCGCTCCGGCTTCGGCCGCTGGTCTTCTAGACAGGCACACTTGGCTTGTCCTCTGCTGAAGGCTGTCCCATCTTTTCAATACAACCTTACAGATCTCTGCGTGTTACGGATTTTGAGGGAGGTACCTCCAGTCCCTCTAGAAAGAGGGGCATAACAAAGCCCAACTCACGAGTCAGGGTGATCAGGCCTGCGCCTGGCCTGAGCTGCCCGGAGCCGTGCAGCCACTCTGCTGGAAGCTGCTGGGCCCAGGGCTCTGGCTAAGCAGAGGCATTTCCTCCCCCAAACAGACACTTTGACGAGAACAGAACTCTCCAAGTATCAAGAGAACACCAGGCCACGAAGAATGGCTAGCGGCCTGGAAATTTTCTAAGTCTCATTTATGCTGGAAGTTGGCACAGAAACAACCAAGAAGGCAAGACATGAGGTTTCCTGGGGTGGGTTTTGGTTTTTGTTGTTGTTTTTTTAATATCTCAGAGAAGAGGAAAAGGTCCCAGCACACGCTGGGCCGAACGTGAATCCGTCTCTGGCAAATCTGAACTCTGCACGAAGGCCAGCTCTCTCAGAGGAAGCCCCGGACCTGAGGGGTCAGGTACGGGGGCTGCTTCTCCCAAGGCTGCCCCGGGTCGGCGCTGTGGGGGGCGTGGTGACAGGCCGGGTGGGAGATGGCTGAGCCCAGGGGGCGCGGCCCCGGCCGGAGGCTGCCGCTCAGGGCCCCATAAAGGCTGGCCCCTTGCTCTGGGCACCTTATCGTCATGCCCCTGCCACAGCCCAGTTCCACTTCCTGCGTGGGGCGGGTCAGCTGCTCGCCCAGGCCTGTGTCAAGGCCCAGCCCATTTCTGTGAAATGCTTACCTTTGGACTCCACAAGAGGCAGCCTTTTTGAGCCTGGACTGTTTCTCTACCCACAGGAACAAGGGAAACCCACATAGGCCCTGAAAATAGGAAATAGCGTTGCCCCACGGGCAGTCTCTGGGGCCCGGTGAGCCCTGCTGATTTGGCACTGGCTACTCGGGGCTCTCCTCCAGATCACAGTTTCTAGAATCAAACAGCCCAGGGGGCCAGGGACTATCTCTGGGGCATAATGATGGCCTTGGGCAGTTACTAGGCCATCCCTGGCTTCCGGGGCCACTGCTTCCTCAACTTACTTTTGCAGAGGCCACACCTGTTTGCTGAGTGCCTCTTTACCTGGCAGGCTCCCATTTACCCGCCCTCCCCCCCAAACCCCAGCTTTCCATCGTTCCTTCTGGAAGCCACCCGAAAGCCTGCGTGCACCGTGCCTAGCCCTGCACAGTACTGACCCCCACCCCACTGCCTGGCCCGGATGCTCGCTCACAGGAGGTGCTCAGTGCAGCCTGGGGGGATGAGAAGGACCCACCTGGTTAGCCCCACCTGGCTCGGCTTGTGTGCCTGTGCAGCCCGGAGCTCCCCAGGCTGCGGTGGGCAAGAATGGGCCTTAGTGGCCCAGAGCCCTGCAAGCCCTCTGAATGGTGCCCCCCGCCCCCAGGCCACAGTGTGACAGACACGGTTTCTGCACCAGGCCCCCAGGGGGCAAATGACCTGCCCCAACACAGAAGGTGTGGAAGCCAATGCGAAAGGGCCTTCCAGCACTCTGGCAATCAGAAAACAAACATTTTGTTTCTGCGGCATGCACCCCAGCCAGCACACACTCAGGACAGGACTTGTGAAACCACCTCGCTCTCGGGTTGGTGTAAGGAGAACTCCAGCCTAACAAAAGTCCAGGGACCTTTCCAAAGCACACAAGGGCTCTGGCAGGGGGCCAAGGCTAACGTGCTGCGGGGATGCACGAGGTGTCGGGGGGCGGCTTCTACAGCAGCAGGATCGCGGGGCACGGAAGGGGGGGCCTTGGAGGGCATGGTGGGCCCTGGTTTCTGTACAGCTGCCTGGGGTGGGTGCTCTGAGGGCCACATCAGAGCACAGGGGGCCAGAACTACAGAGTATCAGGGCCCTTGCAGCTCTGTGTCTTTGTTCCAAATAGTGGCTTCCAGAAAAGAAGATTTTTGTTGGAAAACTGAGCAAATCGTCCACCAGTTTAACGACTGCATTTTGCAGACTGGCAGACTGAGGTCAAGACCAGGGACGAGACCCCCCCAGTCGCATGGCTAGTTGATGTGCAACCAGACCTCTGACTTCCAGGCTGTGCTCAGGAGAACATCTGATCCTCCGGCAGGACGGCCGCCCAGGAAAGGCTAGACAAGCCCGGGCTGGAATCCCAGCTCCCGTGTGCCCTCTGCGGGACCTTGGCAAATCATTAAACTTCTGAGCCTCAGTTTCTCATTTGTACCAGGAGGCTAAGAAGAGCCCCAAACAAAGTCCTAGCATCGTTTAGAGAACTGATTGCAATTAGAGCACCAAGGAGGCCGATGAAGGTGCCTAGCAAACCAGGGCTCCTCCCGCCTCCCCACTCTGCCCAGGCCCAGAGGGTGTGCCCGGGGCGCTCTGGGGACACTGCACTGCACAGCAAAGGGGTCAGGGGGCTCAGCTTTTGGAACAGAATCTATACTACAGGTGGTCAAATCCAACTGCCCTTTTTTTTTTTTAATTTTTATTTATTTATCTGAGAGATAGTGAGAGAGAGCACAAGAGCAAGGCGGGGGCAGAAGGAGAAGCAGACTTCCCCGCTGAGCAGGGAGCTTCCCGGGATTCTGGGATTATAACCTGAGCCGAAGGCAGATGCTTAACCGACTGAGCCATCCAGGTGCCCCCCAACTGCCCTTTTTAATCCAAACCTGCTTTCGGGAGCAAGAAGACACGGCAGAGACACAAAAGGTAAAATCTCTAGGAACAGAAATATAAGAACTGGCAAAAATGATAGGAAGAAAACCGTCAAGAACACAAAACCAGGCTCGCACAAAACAGAATAACATGGTGTGTTGCAGACAGAAGACTTGACCTCAAAGAGCTGTGAATTCTCCCCACGTGACTTCCTAAACTGAATACAATCCCCATCTAAAATATCAACGGCACCCCTCCCACCACCTTCAAACAAAGTGATTCTCACGTTTTTAACAGAAAATAAACAGCAGAAATTAATCAGGAAAACGGTACGGAACAGTGAGGAGACACTCTGTCAGATGCTAGCCACACAAGAGAAAGCCCTAGTAACGCAGAGCACCCTGCCACGTGAGGACACGCAGAGACTACGAGACCCAGCTCAGTACGCTGCACAGGTGGAATCTCAAAGCCGAGAGCAAGAGACGGAATCTCCAGTCGCTGGTGTTGAGATAAATGGGGGGCCACTAACAGAGAAAAAAGAAAAGCTGGCTCCACACTCACGCCATAAACACGCTCAAGTCCATCCACAGGGACCAAAGCTTGCAACAGAAGCCCCAGAAACATGGCAGAATTCCTTTATGATCTTGGGATAAAGAGGCCTTTCTAAAACTCAGAATCCAGACCCATAAAATAATAAATTGGATAAAAACATACACGGGTCAAAAGAAAGTGACAAGCACTGGAGGGAATGTAAAATTGTACAGTCACTTTGGAAAACAGTCTGGCAGTTTCTCCAAATGTGAAACACGGAGTTACCGTGTGACCCAGCAGTTCCACCCCCAGGCACACACCCACGAGACGTGAGGGCGCGTCTGCACAAGAACGCATGCGCGTGTTCATGGCGGCGTCATTACTCCCGCCCCGGAAGCGCAAACAAACACACTGGCCACCGACCCGTGAACGGGTAGGTAAGCTGTGGTCTGTCTGGACGACGGAATACGGTGTGGCCACAGAAAGGAGAAGCCCTGACACCTGCTGCCACGGAGGGGACCTAGGAAACACCAGGCTGAGTGAAGAAGCCACACAAGAGACCACGTGCCGCACGAGCCCATCTACATGGCAAGTCCAGAACTGGCGAATCCATCCAGGGGTGGGGTGGGGTGGGGTGGGGTGGTTGGTATGGGCCTTCTTTTGGGGGTGATAAAATGTTTTAAGATGGGTTGCAGTGACCCACTGACACAATGACAGGAATATACAAATTCGGGAATATATGAAAACCACTGAACTTGTACACTTCTATTTTTTTTTCAAGATTTTATTTTTAATTTATTTTTCAAACACACTTTTAATCTCTACACCCAGCAGGGCTCTAACTCACACCCCTGAGGTCAGGAGTCACATGTCCCACCCACGGAGCCAGCCAGGGGCCCCCGAACTCGTACACTTTAAATGAGTGAAGTGTGCAGCATGTGAGTTATATCTCAATAAAGCTGCTAAAGGGCAAAGTCAAAGTCAAAGTCAAAGAACAAATCAGGGACCAAGATCTGTAACTCACACCACAGGCAAAACTTATCTCCCTACTACACCACCGAGAAGAAAAACCAATAACTCAACTTTTTTTTAGGACAGAAGAACACAGCTCAGGACATCTGAACAATTTTCAAAGAGATGAAGAACAGAGGCTTGACTGTAACAGAAAGGCAAACTAAAATGACAGAGAGACCACGTGTCACCCATCCACTTGGCAAAACCCGCGTGTGACCAGTGTGTGTTGGTGGGGACACGGGCCACCTGCAGAACCCGTCAGGGTGCATGGGTCCTACAACGTCCCCTGCTCCACATCCTCAAGGAGATACACACGCCCCACCTGTGGCCCAGTGGCTCTCTTGGTGGAGTGCATCCCCCAGAGGAGCCCCCTGCCATGTCCAGAAGGATGCAGGAGCCCCGCAGCTCACCGCTGAGCAGGCCTGCACAGGCCTGAACAGGTTCGGGGGCCCGGCAGGGTGGCCTGGGAAAGACAGGCCACATCCACAGGACGGAACAGCCCGCAGCTCGGTTTGGACACGGAAACACCTCCAGGGTCTGTCATTTAAGAGAGCAAAGTGCAGAAAAGTAGATACAGCAGGTTAACTCTTGTATAAGGGAGAATAAAATAACATTCTTATTTGCTTCTATTTGCACAAAGGAGTTCTAGAAGGATCACAAGAAACAAAGTAGCAGTTAACCTGAAGCAAGACCTTCCACGATTATTTTAATTTTTGAACATGTGACGGTACCATCAAAAAATAAAATACGTATGCGTGTGTGTGTTTATTTTAAGAGGAGGATGCACACTAAGTTAGAAATTCAGAAAAGGACGACCCATAGGCCAAAATCTTATTCAAATGGTCACTTCCATTTTCAAAAAAAGGAGGCCTCCCCATCTCCATATTAAATCATTTTGATGTTTCTTGATCAAAGTTCTTTTTGACTTTCCTTCTTTCCTTATTGGCAGGAACAAGGCTTGTGCATCTTTGAAAATGGCACTTTGCAAAACCGTGCAGGAAAAAAAAAGCCCTTCCCAGCCCTGCGTTCCTGCACTTAATAATCACCAAATTAAATCTGAGGTTCATACAAGCACAGGACGTGAAAACATCAGGAAGTGCCAGTCCCGAACTGGCGAGTGGGCCACACATGTGTGCGGGCGTGCTCACACGGCTGGTGGGCACTTTCACAGAACATAGCTGGGGGGGAATCCCTGGAAAACTCCTTGCTGCCGCAGAGGTTCGCGTGGCTCCCCGCCCGCCCACCCACACAGGCTGGTGTGGAGCTTCCTGCTCCATGGGGGAGCATGGCCAGGCTTTGTGGGCAGACCCAAGGTGGGGCTGCGGGCTGCCTTGTGCCCCAAACCCTGGCTCTCCCGGAACAAGGCCCGTCTCTCAGATGCCACCATCCCTGTCCAGTTTGGCCAGTGTCAGCCACTTCGAGCACCTGCCCGGCCCTGCCCGCTGGTGGCGCTGGGAGGAGCCTGCACGTTTGCCAGAAGGGGGTTGGAAGGAACGGCTGCTTGTGCCCGTGACAGCCCCAGCCCTGGTGCCGAGTGAGGGGACTTCAGGACACACGCCAGAGATGGCCATTTGGGCCAGGCGTCCACAATCGTGGTGTGTGAGCTGGAGCCCCCGTTTCCACCTGCCATCATATTTCTACATCTGGCAAAGGGAGGAGAAGCAGAGATGAAGTTCAAAGTGTCAAATTCTGCGGTTTTTCCCTGCAGGTTGGTAGGGGGAGACCTCTTCCTTCCTCCCCGGCAATAAAATCGAAACCATGAAGAAAGGTAAGCAAACGTTGCAGGAATACAGCTACCTGATTTATCTGCTCGAACAGGCCTAACATGGAAAACCACAGAAGCAACGTCGAGAAGCTCCTCAGGGCTTCAGCTGACAAAGCGCTCCCCATCTTAGGATAAACCTGGCTCCCCAGGGGCTACGCACACCCGTTTGCTCCCAGGAGCCAGCGTCCTGACTGGTCACAGATGGCACTGGCTCTCCTTGCACTCAGCACCTGTCGAGGTAGCCAGAGTAGGAGGGAGCAGGAATGTGCTGGAGCCCCAAAGAAGGGGAACCCTGCTCTGCCAAGGTCCTCTGAGAAGAGGCCCCAGAGGACCCGTAAAACGCCCAGCTGCCCTCACTTCTGCAGCACGAAGGTGAGTTCCCTCACTAACCTTGACAGGCTCCTCGCTGACTACAATGCTGGCCATGGCAGGTGACATGGGCCCCCTCCCAGCTCTGGGACTTGGTCAACGGACAGGAGTCCAAGGGCGACGGCTCCCCGGGAAGGCACTGCCGGTAGGAGAGTGGTCCTCGGTAGGGGCATCAGAAACAACGTCTAGACATCACTTCGGAGGGCCTCAGGCAAACCCTGCCCCCCTCCGGGCCTCCATCTGTCCTCTGTTCTGGGAAGGGGTGGTTCCCAAGGGTCGCCCCTGCTGGCTCTGGGCCCCACAGCAGGCTGCAGAAGGCAGGAGACCACAGAGTCCAAGGGCAGTGTAACCCAAGATGCGCCTGATGGGGAGACAGGCACCGGGCTTCCGGATCCAGCCCGCCACACACCGGGTGTGTCCTGGGAAAGTCCTGCCGGCTCCGGGCCATCTGCGCAATGAGAGAGTCGTCCTGCCTGGGCCCGGGGTGTCCCCGCCCTGCCCCGAGAGGCTGCTGGGCCCAACCAGCTTTGATGCTACTTGAGGCCTGGCACCAAATCCAGATCAGAACTGTTCCTCTGCCCCTGTGGCCCCAAATGGCCGCCCTGAGGCCAGACCCTGTGCCAAGCTCCAGACCCGGTGGGTCCCATGAATGTCCTCACGGGCCTCTCAGCTCATCGTGGCTCAAACCTGACCTAGCCTTTCCTCCCTGAGCCTTCACGAAGAGCAAACACCTCACGCTCACAGCAGCCCAGACAGCCCCGTTCCCGCCTCGCCCGCAGCCCCCCTGCCCGCTCAGCTCCCTCTGGGGATACCCTCCCTCAGCCAGGATCACCCCTTTCACAAACCTCGATCTCCCCTAGTAGCCCAGCTACGATACCCTCCCCGGCCCCCCGCACGCCAACCTGGAGCCCCACGCCACACCCGTGAGCTGACCGGCAGGCTCTGGAGGGCCCAGCCAGGGAGCTGCACCCTGATGCCTGGAGGACTGGGGTCGGCTACTGGGTACGAGGCCCAAGTGGCAGCCCAGCTGGCCGGAACCCTGCCTCTGCTGCCAGGACGGGGCCTCCCTCAGCTCCTTATGCAACTTAAGGTTCTCTTTCCCCATCTGTAAAATGGGGAAATAAAACTGCTCTTGTGGGGCTCTGATGGCGATGAAATGAGATCACACGCAGGGCCCGACGCGGTGGGATTTCGACACCCCTTCATGGGGCGCAGCTGCACCGGGATGGAGGCACGGGGCCCGAGCTGCAGCCCCAGGAGGAAGCAGCGGCGGGAGAGCCCCTCGTCCATCTGGACTCACGGCGAGAGCAGACTCGCGGGCGTGCTGGGCAAAGGGGTGGAGCGGGCCCGCACTGGCCACCAAGGCCCGTGGGGTGAGCAGCCGCAGCGGCCCGGCTGGGCTCAGCCAGCGTGTCCCGGCTTGCCCGAGCGCGGCAGGTGGCCACGGACATGTCCGCTGGCATCGGGTGTGGCAGGACATTCCTGGGCACATTCCGCTTCTCTGGGCCGGCTGTCCCCACCCACAGAGCCAAGGTGAGTGGCAGGGACGTGGTGCTGGTCCTGGTGCTTGGGGTCCTGGTGCTCCTAAGCCCCAGAGGCCCCATGAGAGGACTGCCTCATCTGAGGGCTTCACCTCAGCTGGAGGCAGGGGAGACACTGGCTTCGCTTTGGGGTGGGGAGGAGAGCCCCAGGGGGACTCACCCTGGTCTCCTGCCCATCAGGTGCCCTTCCCGGGATGACCGGCCTTCTAGTTCCATGTCTCCAACCAGATCCAATGCTGCAGCCAGGCAGGGCCTACGTCTCAGAGCAGCTGGACCAGCAGACCTGGCTCAGAGCCCCAGCTCTGCCCAGGGCCCCACGGGTCACCTGAGCAGCTCCCATCCCCTCTCGCAGCCGGCTCCTCTGAGCTGCAGGGAGGGACGCCTGGAGACCACCGTGGGAGCCAGAGGGGGCACAGATCTGGGAGGCTGTGCTGTGCTTACTGGACTTCCAGACTCTCAGGACCGCCAACCCCAGGCACTCCTCAGTCTCTGCTGACCGGGCACCCCTAGTGCAGGGACTCCTGGGGTACAAGGATGGGGCAGTATGGGAGGGGGTTCTGGGTTCTCCACCAGGACCAGGCCAAACCCAGCCAACAAGAAATCCAGGCTCCAGGCCAGAAGCAGGCATCGGGGGACATTTCCTTAGCGGGCACTAGAGGGGCCAGGTGTGCAAGAGGCTGCTAAGGAACCCCATCTTCAGTAGGAAGGGGGCGGCCCTGCACACACGACCAGACGGGAGCGCCTGCGCTCTCTGGCTTAGAGACTCTGGACGAGTCATTCCCACTCTGAGAGCCAGGATGGGCATCAGGACACGGACCTCATGCGGAAGCAAGCATGTGGATGGCCCAGTCAAGGCATCCGTGTGCCAACAGCACGTGGTTCCCACTTTGGAGGCCTGACTGCAGGCTCCGGAAGGGTTGGCCAGGGCGGGTCTCCGTTTCTTTGACTTTCTCAGGGACACACCTCAACATTTCCTGATAGGCTTATTTTTTCCCTTTCTATTTTTTCTCCTTTGTTCATTACTGTTGAAATGTTTGGCAGGATATGCAAACACAGCACCCGCATCTCTAGAGGCACCTAGAAGGCCCAAGAAGCCCTCACAGTCCGAGCTAATATACCTGAGAGGGATGCCCAGGGCCGGCACCTCGTCCCGAGGGACAGGCTCTGCCAGCAGCCCCGGGCACACGTGGACAGCCCAAGGCTGACTCAGCAAACTCCCACGGAGGGGGCAGCGGCAGGGCCAGGCTCAACCCCGGCTCTGTCTGTTCGAGGCCCGTGCCCTTAGCCATCACGCTACAGAAATTCAGAATAGAAATCCAAACTAATTTCTACCCACCAAGAGCCACCAGCAATGCTCACCTGCTACTGGATAACAATTCCAACAGCCAAAGGCTCTCGGGACGAGGGCTCCAAGATGGCAGCAGCCCTAAATCACTCTTAAGTCCAGACATTTCTTCATGTATAGGAAACCGACTCACAAGGTTGAGTTACCGTCAATTCCACCCGTCATCCCCTGGAATCTTGTCTTGCTCGGGAACAAAGTCAGCATTTCTGGGGGTTCGTTCTCGTGTCCTAGCAGCTGTGAAGCCTCCGATGACAGCAGGGCTAACGTTTACTAAGCATTTACAGCGAGCTTCTTCACCGGGACCGTCCCACGGAGCCCTCACAACCACCCCGGGAGGGGGGAGAGCACCACCGTCGTCGGAGGGTCGGGAAGGCGCCAAGGCCACACAGCGAGCAAGTGGGGAGGACTGAACCCCGGCAGGGTGCTGCAGGGCCGAGGGCCCGAGTGCCGGAAGGAGAGAGACAGGGGAAGGACAGGGCCTCCCTGATCCAGGACACCAGCGAGGCGGCAGCCGGCAGGAGGCCGGCGGGAGGGTGCGCCCAGGCTGACCCCACGCAGGGCCAGGCTCTCGGCCAGATGGGAGGAAAGGGCAAAGGCCGTGAGTATATTACTTTCCTCTGGAGCCCACCCCCAGGTGATGAATGATGTGTCAGGGCGAAAAGGCTGAAAGCCCCAAGGAGGAGGCCAACCCGCAAGACAAAAGAAAACAGCAGCGCGCCGTTAGGACACCCCCGATGTGCACAGAGTCCCAGGCGTCTTCCCCAGGGCTCCAGGTCGGCCCTTGCTCCCGTCCTGCCCTTAGATGTGAACGCGTGCATGTGCATGTGTGCGCACCTCTCTCTCTCTCACACGCACGCACACGCACCGCTCCGCCATCTTGTAATCGCTTCAAGATGCTGTCATTCCTACAGTGACTGATGAAGGCACGGTCCATTTGACTCTGACCCCCCGTGGCCCTCCCGGTCCAGAAGGGTGAGGTGAGCTGCAGCGGGGCAGAGGGGGTGCCCAGCAGCAGGAGACCAGCTTCCAGGCCTGGGGCCCCAGCCTCTGGCCTCACACCAACTCTGGCTGAGCCCAAGTCAGGAAATGAGCCTACTTCTCTCTTGCAAAAATAAAAATGTATAACAATTTGGAAAAAGCACAGAACTCAGGGGGAAGTCCCTCACTTTCCATCTGCAAGTGGCTACCACAAAAAGGAGCTGCCAGACACTGTGTGTCATTGGCAGAGGCCCGGGTTCACTCGGAATGGGGAGCCCAGAGCCACAGGGGCCTCGAGGGACAAGGTTCTCAAATCCCTGCAGGAGCTGCCACCACTGCCTTGGACAAAAGCAGATGGTGGCTGACCCACCCCCAAGAGAGGTCCCTGCCCCTTGGCCCCTTTCTACCCTCTGTCTTCCAAGCAGAGAGGTAGGTTGGGTCTTAAGAAAAACAGCTGCTGACACTCGTGTTCCCTCGAACTGGGCATCTACCAAGTGCAGGCAGCAGAGACTCAGTGTCTGTGGCCTCCCTTGTTCCCCTAAGTCCCCCAGGAGGCAAATGTCAGCCTCCCCCGTTGAGATGAGGAAGCTGAGGCCTACAGAGGTCAGTGAGCAAGAGTGGCCTTTCTCGATCGGAATAACATGGTGTGTGCATACAGCACCCTGCGAACCTCAGGGGACAGTGAGTCCTGGGGGCCCTACCCAGCGGGTCACTGCAGTGGCAGCCGGTGGTCGCGCTGGTGGGCTCGGGGCACGGGGCAGTCGTTATCCTTTCCCCTCTTTAGGACACGGATGGTGCTGAGGCCACCTGCCCAGCAAGCAGGTCAGGGATCCTAATGAGGCTGGGGCCCCAGACAAGAAGGGGTGAAAGCAGAGCCAAGCACGTGCACAAACCCACAGTGATGGACCCTCCCCTCTCACTAATACCTCTCCTGGAGGCCGTAGCCAGAGCAGGCCAGCTCCAAGGTCGGGGCAGAGGGGCCAGAGTGATTTTGCTGTGACAGACGGGCTGCCTGGCAAAGCCCGATGGCCCCAGATGCCACTTCTCAAGCCTGCCACCTCCCCTCCATAGGAAGACCGGCCTGGGGGTGGGGGGCCCACCCTGGTGGCCCAGGAGACAGCCGGTGCTCAGGCTGGCTTGCGGGCATCCCGCTCAACCACCACAGCGGCCAGGCTGACGTCCTGCCAGCAATGTCCCCAAGTGAACAAGGAACCTGAGATCCTGTGGGTCAGTGCCCAACCTGGACACATGTACACTCACAGTTTATGTTGTTAGAAACACAAGACCGACTCCTGAGAGAAAGGGTGGCCTTTTCTCTCTTTTGCACTTAAAACTGGTTCTCATTGCAAAACTGAGTATGAACTCAGGGGTTTCCACCAATCCTGCTGGCAGGGTGGGGGTGAGTCCAGGATAAACCCCTTTAAATTGCACCATAAAGCTCTCCAGCGGTCGGGCTGAACTGCCTTTCTACTTCCCGCTTTCTCTTGCGCTCCCTCCCTCTTTAATCTTGCCATTGTCCCCTCCAAGAGAGACCTCTTAGTGTTCCCATGAAAGCAAGAAAAATGGACGTTCCGGAAGGTATTGTGGGACCTGCCCGGGCAGAATCGCTCACATGCCTTTTTTCTCACTATTAGCTTGAGATGATCTTAGAAAAAGAAAGAGAGAGAGGGAGACAGACACGCACACAAAAAACACAAACAAAAAAGTCCCGTCCTCGATGGCCGGTGAGAAATAAAGCCGCTCTCTGTGTCTCGAGAGGAACATCAATTGTCGGAGCGCCCAGGTTAGCGGAGAAGCACAGAATCAAGCGTCCCGCTCCCCCGGCTGAAAACAAGAAAGCAACCTCCAATTGATTGGGGGAAAGAAATTAATTGCAGCTTTAGAAAAACCTTTTCTCTCCAGCAGGGCCTTGGGCCCATTGAAGCCCAGGCTGCTCGGCAGGGCTCTTAGCGGTTACCACCATTCACCACGCGCAGGTGGCTGATACATTTCCCAGGGCTCGTCGGCGTGGGGACCGCGCCGTGCCTTTCAGCGAGGGCTGCCGGGATCTATACAGGGCCACTTAAATCAGTCTGAAGCTGTGAAAGGCTCCACCGCTCGCAGCCCGGGTCCGGCCGCCCAAACAGAGCCCCGGGAGGGCCAGCGGGCGGGCGCAGGGCCGGGAGGACGGTGCCAATTAAAAAGCCCAGCCTGTGGGCCATTCTCTCCCTCATTTTCATTCCTACAGCTACATTGTGTCCACTGGCAGTGGATTCCAAAAGCGAGGCGGCCGCATTCACCTCGCAGGGCTTTAGAGCCGCCATCCCCGAACTAGGCTAATTAAAAGCGTGGTCCCTCCCAGGCTGCTCCTGGGGAGAAGACAGAAGGCTCAGGAGACAAGGCGCAACTGTGAATGCTGGGCTCTTCCAGGGGTGACTGGCAGGCTGGGAGGAAGGGGTTCCTGGAAGGAGTAGGGCCCACCCGAGCATCAGCCCCTTGGGTCTGTGGAACATTCTAGAGCTCCCTGCATCCTCCGAACCTCAGGAAGACAGGGCAAACCTGGTATGGGTGGAAGTGGGCCCCGCTGCAGGGCTGACACGCCTCTGGGGTGCATCTACTCCCATGCCTGCTCCCTAGATGCCCAGGGGACCGCAAGCCAGGAAGCCAGGGGCCACTGACTGTTGAGATGGTCATGGTTGGTAGGAAGAAGGGACCCAGGCCTGGCCACATTCTAGCTGTTTATCCAATGCCCGCTTTGCCCCTCTGGGCCTGTTTCAACTGGAAAGCAGTGATGATGCACGCTCCCTTGCAGAATCGCTGGGCTAGCATGTACATGGCCCACACAGCCGAGCCCAGTGACAGCCAACATCGAGACCACTACCCACAGCACTGCCAAGTGGCCACCACCTTCCAAAGCTCTGCCAGCAAACCAAGGAGCTCTGGCTCCACGAGAGCCAATCAGACCCCCCAGACACAGATGGGGGGCCCTTGCTGCCCTGCTGCCTCCCTTCCCGGCGCCCTTTAGAATTCCAGGACAGTGTCTGGCCCAGCAATGGATGAAGATGTGGGGGGCAACTCTGTTCTTTCGGCAAAATGCACATTAATTCCGGCTGACCTGTGAGGCACTCGGCATCTCTTCTCCAAATTACCAGGGTATCTGAGCTGCATGAGGTCCTCCCCCAGGAACGTCTCAGAAGTGTACTGCTCAGAGGTTTCTGCCACAGAGGGAGGCCAGAGGCGACCTCAGAGAGGCTGGGGTTATCGGTTTCCCAGACGGTGTTGGGAGGGAGCATCCAGGAAGATGAGCAAAGCCCGAGAGCTTGACCGGAGAGGGCAGGTGGGTCCTGGGGGTGGCGGTGGCAGTGGCAGTGGCAATGGCAATGGCCGAGGGATGCAGAGGTGGGCAGCCAGAGCCTCCTCTGGTCGAGACACTGGGAAACGGAAGGGATGGGGTCTCAGGTCCCAGTACTATGGGGACCAGCACTGCTAGAGCACCTGCCCCCAAGGGGGTGAGGGTGACCCCTGCCACACCCAGAATCCGATGGGGCCTGCCTCTCCTATTTCCCCCTGAATGAGAGGAAAAGGAGCCAGGTATGTGCATGCCGGTCCACAGGGCAGAAGCCAGGCCTTCGAGACAAAGACCCCAGCAGTGATCACCACCCTTGGGGTGCAGCAGAACAGTGACCAGGCTCGGTCTCAGTGGGGGGGGGGCAGCGTGTCCCCATGGCTCCGCGAGAAGCTGGCTGAGCCCTCAGTGCAGGAAGGGGCAACCAGGACGAGCCCAGGGGCTCTGCCGTCACGGTGCTCTGTGCTCACACCTGCACCTTCCCCCCCTTCCTCAAAAGGGTACCTAGAACTATTGGTCCAGCTTCCTTTTTCTAAAGTTTTAAAGTTGAAGATTAGGAGTCATAACAAAAACAACACTGATCCTAACCGAGTGCTTCCTCGGCCCCTGAAACAGGCTCCGGGGCTGGGCCGAGCTGCTGGCAGCTCCTCCCTCCCCTCCTCCAGGCTCCCAGGAGAGGCCAGCTCTCAAGGCAGACAGGTGATGGTAAATCAAGCAGGGCTTGTGCCAAGCAGTTGCTAAGATGGCTCCAAGAATCCTGAAGTCCTGATTAATGGGCAAGATGGCTCTCTGCTTTGGCAGGGGGACTCTGGCACTTTTTCTCACGAAAAACAGCGGTGCGCAGTGCTGGCAGCTGCCTGGCAAGATGCCTGCTTGCCTGCTCTCCCTGGAGGGGCTCAGGAAGAGTGGGACCAGAAGCCAGCAGACAGTGCCACCATCCTTCCCAGCTCCTGGGGCCGTGGACTCTGAGATGGAGAGAACAGAAAGCGCAGGGCCAACAAAGCCAACAAAGCCAGCCCAGGGGCAGCAGGCCCTGTGCCCCCCGTGCCTCCAGGTAACAGGACGCCCCACTGCCCAGCTCCACCCACCCCGCATGGCGTGCGAGCCGAGTGGGGCCCGAGAAGGCACCTGTCCTTTGCCATGGCCAGTTCAGTAGGATCAGATTTCTTATCTGAGGCCAGGCACGTAACAGGGCCCCAGAAACTGCAGCAGCCAGGGAGGCCAAGATCTTCCACTTCAGTCTGTGGTTCTCTACCACACAACGTTGTCCCAGGGACTGTCATGACTTGGGAGGGCGTGGGGACTGTGGGCATCGGGTGGGTAGAGGCAGGGATCCCACAGCACAGGACAGCCCCTCTCCCTCCCACAAAGAATCATCCAGCCCAAGACACCAACAGTGCCAAGGCTGAGAAACTCTGGTCTCCCTATGGCAGCATTGCTCCCCGTGACGTGCGAGTGCCGCTTGCTGGCTCTCGGGCACTTGCCAGGTGCAAAGAGGATGCGCCCACTGTGGCTTCAATGCAGACTAAATTTGCTCTGGCCCCTCGGGGGGCTCAAACACCTTCCCCGGGCCATCAGCGCCTGTGGGGAGAGGGAGGAGAAACGTGCAGCTCTGCAGGGAAGCTAGAAGGAATCCGGGAACAAACAGCACCACTTTCTGACCAGCTGCCCCAAACCGGGGCGCTCCCACGGTCATGGCTCCACCTGCCATCTCCGCCCTCGGTCCTTTTGCTCTCAGCTCTGGGCCTCTGGGATGTCAGGCTTTAGACACAAGCTCAGGCTCACAGTGGACACGACTCAGTGTCCTGCTCTCCCATCACAAGTGGTAAAGGTCACTCTCTGTGGCTCTTCCCCTGCCCCCCTCACGTGAGCCCTGCCTTCTCCTCTTATCTGAACCGTCAGACAGCAATACTAGTAGGAATCAGAGGATTACTTTAGGGGAGACTAGAAGCAGGCATGACGGATGCCCAGGAATTCTGGGAGAACTGCCGCGGCTCTTCCCCACTGCAGAAGGGCCTATGGCAAGCCAAGAGTCAGTTTGAATGCACGGTCACTCTTCTCTCCAGGTCTAAAGTAAGGCTCCATCCAGAGATCCAAGGTGCCCAGGGGCCATGGCAGGGTGATATCTGGTCAGCTTCCTGCCAGGACCATCACCTGGCACCAAGCCCTAGCTGGGAACCCAGAGCAGGGGACCAGCCACTGTCTCTGAGGAGTTCACAGTCCAGGAAGGGACGAGATCAGGAAGGGGTGCTCAGAGTGAGGTCTTGGGGCCAGTGTTTTCTGACCACTTGGCCTGTGCTGGGTGCTCTGTCAGGCGCTTTTCAACTCTCATCTCATCTATTTTGTACCACTTCCCTAAGGGACTCTATTACCATCCCCATTTCCTAAATGGGGGATTTGAGCCTCAGTAGCTTGAGTGAAGGGCTGGCAGAAAGCCATGCAAGCCTCCCCACACCCCAGAAGATGCCTGAGCTCCCCCTACCCCCACCCCCAGTCCTCAGCTCCTTCTCCTGCTCCTAAGGCCCACACGGTGACAATCCGGTGCTTTGGGGCCTCAAGCTGGATCATGATTTGCACAGTTTGAGGCTCCAAATGAACTGGAGGTGTCCTTCAGATGGTCAGGCAAGGGCAGGAAGGGAAGGCAGCCTGCGGAGGACCCACTATCTGGGCTGGATCCTTCACAGGAGCACGATTAAGTCCTCACAACAGCTGTAAGAAGAGAAGCGAATGTCACCGACACATTAACGTGGAAACCGAGGGTACATGCCCAGCGTCACAGCTAGGGTGCAGCAGAGCGCGAGGCAATCCTGTGCTCGTTTCACGTCCCCCGTGGTGGGACCCGTATCTTCCCCGGGGTGGCCCCTGCCGGCACCTGCTAGAGCTGCTGAGGACAGACCCAAGATGAGCCAAGAAAACGTCTCTGGCTTCACGAGACCCACACAGGAGGAACTTCAGGACTCCTGTGTTAGCACCGTACTGGGGTTGTGGCTCCCTGCGGCGCCCAGGACAGCAGGAGGTGAACGTAGAGCACCTCAGGGAGACACCAAGCTGTCAGCTGGCGGGGCGATCAGGGTGGGGCGAGGATGGGAAAGGAAGTGGGTGCGGGTGAGGAGACAGTCAACAGGAAATGCACTTGGAACGTGCCCGTGAGGCAGGTGGAGGCCGTGCTGCCACCCCCCGACTTCTGCATTCTCAGCCCTCCCTCAGATGCTGAAAATCTGCTTGTTTCTGCGAGGCAAAATGGCCTGCTCTTCCTCCTTGAGAAAGCCCTCTTTCGGGGAGCGCTGGGGGTACCCAAGCTTCTGGGAGGAAACAAAGATACTAAGGCTCCTTGACTCTGAGAACATCTGTTGGAAGCCCCACATTTGAGGCCACAGGCCGGGGCACAGCAAAGGGCCAAGCCTGGGGCAGGAAACCCCCAAAATGAAGAGGGGGGATGGGAGGGCAGTGGCTGCTTCCAGATCAACATGCCTAGCACCCATGAGCTGGGTCTCTGTGGACGGGAAACCTGGGGAGGAGGAGGGGCGCAGGGATGAGCCCGCTGTGTCCTGGCCAGGCCCGACACCACCCGGCATAAAATCACCACTCATCTCCTTCCCCCTCAGAGCCTCCACCTCCCCATCTGTAAAATGGCAGCAGGGGCCCCCGGCCAGCTCACTTCAGAGGATTGCCAGGAGACCTGAAGAATCAGGTCGTGAGGTTTCAGAAGGGAGAACCCACTAAAATGGCAGCAGAAGAGCCCTGGACGGTGCTCCCACCGCCAAGCCCCGAGAGGCGCGTCTCATCCTCCCTCTGCAGATGAGCAAACGGGGTGAGAGGGACCGAGGAACTTGCCCAAGGTCCCAGGGCTGAAGGTCGCGCCACCAGCACTTGGGTGCCACCACCTGCCCCACCTGCTCAGGGCCCCTCTTGCCACTAAGAGGCTGGGCTGGGATTAGCAATCATGGGAGGCTGCCCTGGGAAGACAAAGCCACATCCTACCCACTTGCAGGAACAGCTGCGGGCTGGCGGGGGAGGGTGTCCAGGTGGGAAGGGCGGGCGATGGGAGCGACGGAAGACCTGGGGCTAGTCGCTGCCCCGTCATCAACTGCGTCACTACGTGACCCTGGGCAAGGGGCCTCTCTCTTCACTTTCTCCAGGTACACAACGATGGGACCGGACTCAGGTTCCTTAAAGCTCCGAGACTTACGAGTTCCAGCTAGAACCTTCTGCATCTCTTCATCCTCAAAATCAGGAGCGTGGAAACCATCCGTGATTATTGGAAGTTTTCACACAGTCTTCCCAGAGGAAAATACTGTTGTCTCAGTAGATACCAGCATCCCAACCTTGGCAGAGGCCCCCATATTGTTCTTGGGCCCACCTGGCGCCCTCTGACCACCCTCCTGGCCAACCGGGATGGGGATGGATGGAGAGGGCGCTGCCTGGCACGCTGTCCCCGGCATCCGAGGCCGTGGTGGGAAGCAGAAAGAACAGTCCTGGCCGGCCCGCCCCCACGTGAGTCAGCAGCTGTTTCTCCCAACATATTTTCCCCCACCGCATACCACACGGTATTGCCAACATCCCAACAACTGCAAAGATTTGGACAATGCCAGCTCTAACAAACTTCCAGATTAAGCCCGAGTCCACGTTCACACAACTGTATGAAGGACACATGCCGTGAACAGGACCCAACTGAAAGATGGCAGAAGTCATGACCCTACAGCTGCCCTCCCCAAAGCTCAGTGTGACAGCATCAGGGTCCCCCTGGCATGCACCGGAAGTGCCACAGCATTCTCTCTGCACCCCCCCACCCCCAGGCTCCCAAAAGCACTCATATCTACTGAATACATGTTTGTCCCGGGAACCAAGCCACCCATCCTCAGTGCTCACAATGCCTCTACAAAGCAGGTATTGTTAGCCCCATTATTCTTTTTCTTTTCTTTTCTTTTCTTTTTTAAGATTTTATTTATTTATTTTAGGGGGGCAGAGAACACAAAGGGAGAGGGAGAAGCAGACTGCCCGCTGAGCAGAGAGCCCAGTCTGGGTCTTGACCCCAAGACCCCGAGATCATGACCTGAGCCGAAGGCAGATGCTTAACCGACTGAGCCATCCGGGTGCCCCCAGCCCCATTTTTCAAAACAAAACAAGCTGAGGCCCAGAGAAGTCCCATGCCCAGGATCCTTCAGCTAGTGAACAACAGAGGTGGGAACAACCCCCAGGGCCTGTTCGCCTCCAGGCTAACTCCTGCTCCACTGTGCACCTGGATCTCTAGTTATCTACTGGGATATTTACAGCATTAAGAACTAAAGTCATAAAAAGATGATTTGATGACATGTACAGACAACATAATTATCTAGCAGACAACTTTTCTCCCTAATGGAGCCAGAATGTTTTATTCTTAGTATTATAATTGAGCATAGGATAATTTTAAGATCCTGTAGGCTCTGCTTTACTCTGAGTGAGCACTAAGGAGACAGCGACTAACACCGGGACCTCTTCCTACAAGGAAACTCGCTACCAGATGGGAAAGGCCAAAGGTAAAGAGACTTCAGGAAGGGACAGAAGCCCAGGTCACTGCAGTACCTGTGACATGACAGCTATCTTCCACTGTGATTCAGAGTCGGGCATGAGGCCAAGTCCTCAAGGTGTTCTGGTTGCACTCTCTATGCTAGATGATGGTGATGAGGTTGGTGGTGATGATGATGGTGGTGGTGATGGTGATATGGTGACGGTGATGATGATATTGGAGATGGTGGTGGTGATGGTGGTGATGGTGGTGGTGATGGTGATGGTGATGGTGGTGGTGTTAATGGTGAAGATGAAGGTGAAGGTAATAATGCTAGTGACTCTGAGGACAGCAGCTACCATCTACTGAGCACCCTCAGTGTGGCCAGGTGTGGCCAGGTGTGGCCTGGTGTGGCCTGGTGCTTTACAGCCTTTGGCTTATGTGAGCCTCACACCAACCCTCTGAGGTAAGTTATTATTATCCCCACTTTCCAATGAGGAAACTGAGGCTCAGAGTGGTTACCTGGTTAGAGTGGAGAGGCTGAGACTCTGGACTCCAGGAACACTGTTCCTCCTCTGACTCATGCTCCCCAAGTGACCGACTGCAGAGGGGAAACCATTCCTGCTGATGAGCAATTTCCGGTCTCTGGTTCCCCAGTACAAACGTAGCAAGCCAACCTCCCTTAGCCACTGGCATTTGTTTTAAAAGGTGCAGGCTTATCTGAAAGGAAAGGGTTCATCCTAAAGTAGACCTTGTGCGCTGCAGACTCTGACCCCTCTCCTGCCTTCATCAATGAGAGCAAGAAGCAAACAGGAAGGAGGAATAGTGGGGGCTGATGGGCACTGGGAGGACAATGAGGGGCACAGTTGGGCTCCATGCACCTCCCTTTACTGATGGCCCCCCAACCTCTCTTCAGAGGCTGTTTCCTGCCTGAACCACTCCAAAGCCAAAGGCATAGTAGCAAAGGCGGCCATGAGGCAGAGCAGCAGAGGGCCAGAGGTCACCCCTTAACCCCTCCCTCAGAGCCTGTCATGGACCCGCTGCCAGGCTCCTACCAGCAATCAAGGCCTCAAGTACCCTAATTCAGCTCCCCATGTTCCCTTTCCACCTGGTGCAGAAGGGCAGGAGATGGCAGTGAGGGCCAGAGCTGGATGGAGGCCGCTGCCTGGCATCCTCCTGGGCCTGCTCTGGCCCCTGAGCTGCACAGGACAGGCAGAGACCCAGCTGAGAAGGGCCACGGAGGACAGTACAAAGGGTGGTGGCTGTGGCCAGTCTTGCTCCTGACCCACAGGCACCGTGACTGGAAGCTCAGCTGTTGGACAAAACCTCGAGCCCACAAACAGGCACTAGGGGCCCAGACTGAGCACCCCACTCTCCCACCTCGTCCTCTGCCCTGCCTCCCCAGAGATGGATATCCCAGCCCAGCAGCCTCCTGGCTTCCTGCAGTGCCGTGCAGATGGTCAGCTGACTTCCTGCCCTGGGACCTGACCACTCCAGGGGGACAAGGCCACAGAGACAGCTGGTGAACCCTCCCTGCAGACACCTGGTCCCTGCCCCAGGTCGGCAGACTCGAGCACTGACACACGACACAGACTGCCACATCCGTCACACAGCCCCTGCTGACAGAGCCCAGAATGTTCAGGATGACCTGAAACTGGGGGCCCACAGGGCCTGCACTCACAGGTTTCTTTACTCATGCCCACACGCAAAGCATCCACTGTGCACCGGGTGCTGTCCTGACTTCCATGGAATCAGCCATCAGCAAGACAGGCCCCTGCCTTCCAGGAGCCCCCCTCCCCAAGGACCTGCCTGGAGGATGTTGAGTCCAGCACAGTCCCAACTCATCAAAGTGCAATGAGAAGAATTCTTCTGGGTTCAAGTTATCTCCCCAAGTTCTTCATTTCCAGCCCTTTTTTCTACTTGGGTCTCCAGACGTTCCCAAGTTTGTCCCTGCAAAGAGAAAAATCACCCATTCCCCGGATGTTTCTACTCAGTAGGTCACAACCACAAGAGTGCTTAGGCTGCGTGGGGTTCTCCCGTACAAACAGCACATCCACACCCAGTCCTGGGGGCAAGTAGAACAAACAACTCAGACCCAATGCACAGATCAGGACACTGAGGCCCTGGACAGCACCAAGATAGGCCAGTGCACACTGCTGTCCAGTGGCAGAGGAGGCCGTGGCCATGGCTTTGGGGAATTCTGAGAAGGAGCCTGGCCTGAAGCCACCCTTGGGTCTGGTCCCAGTCCGTCACCCCTGGTGACAAGCTCCTGAGTGACTGTAGCACAGCCCCTTCCCTCCTCCAGGCCTCAGGGGCTTTGCCTGCAGAGTCAAGGAGTTGAAGGAAGTTTGGTATTTTGGGGTGCTGCCATTCCACAGTGAGCACCAGGAGCCCTGGCAGACAAGGGTGGTGGGGGTCACACGGTTACAGAGAAGCATCATGGCCGAGGGCCTGACACCGCAGTGTCCCCTGCCCTACCTGGCTCCCAGCTCGGGGCCCCAATCCCTTCCAGCTGGAGGGGAGCAAGAGTCCTGCCACAAGGAGACTCACTCTTTCCAGCAGAAACTTTCAGGTGTGTCCCCAGGACGCAGGCCCCTCCTGTCTCCTTCGAGCCATGGCTGTACGCTGGCACAGGCTGCCCGTGTCGGTGTGGGCTTGAGAAACCACTTCCAAGGGACTGTGGACAAAAGAGGCTGCCTTCCCTGGGGAACCCAGTGCCTCGGCCAGGCTACCAGTCAGGACCCCCAGGGCTCTGCAGAGAGCTCGGCTAACAGCAGCCTCGAGGGCTGCCTGCCTGCACCTCAAGTGCCCCAAACACACCGTCAGGGCTTTGCTCTTCGAAACTGTTCTGACGGTTTCTATCCCCACCCTGGGGAAAGGAGCCCACGTTCCAGCTCCCTGGAGAGAAATTGCAGGCTTTAAAGAGTTTCTCTGATGAAGCCCCAAGCTCAGGGCCAGTTAGGAAGGGATATCTTCCAGATTTCGTGAGGAGCTGTGCCTGAGGCTGGGGTGACTGGCTTCCTCTACACCGAGAAGGCTGGGGTATGGCAGGGGCTGGCAAGAGCGGCCCCCCTTGGGGACTCTGATGCTGTTTCGACAGGGGTGTCTATGAGGCTGGAGACAGCGGGGCATGCCCAGGTGCCCACGCAGCCAGGCCCCACTCTCCGCCTTCAACTTTCAAGTGGCTCTGCCGAAAGCCAAGGACAGATGGGCTGTGGGTCCTCTGCTAGGGTGCCGCTGGGATGGCGGCATCAGGCAAGGAGCCGGACACGCCTCGGCCCAAAGCCTGCTCTGCAGCCACTTCCTCCCTGCAGACCTCAGGCAGGCTCCTCCCCCCTAGTCTTGCTTCCCTCCTCTACAAGCTGGATAGCAGAGCCCAGGTCAGAGCGGTCCCACAAGGAAAATAAAGGTACTTCATGAATCTAATGCGTTGCATGGACGGGAGGCTCCACGCCACATCAGGCCTGGAAGACCGGTCATCCAGTTCAGGGCCGGCGCCGGCTGGATTCTCCAGCTGATGTTTTCACAGTGACCGGTGCTTGCCAGAGGCTCGGCTGGCAAACCGCAGGTGCTGCCCCCCCCGCCCCCGGCAGGCCTCTGGTAGCTCCAGTTAGCCCCTTCCCGGGTCAGTCTGGACACAGGAAGAATGGACGCTCAGAGCCATTAAGGAACCCAGGACACCAGCCACTAGCGAGGCTGCCACATCTCCCCTTAGTTGGAAAAAAAGTGGCTCTTAAGACATTTTGGTGTAGTCTTTAAAAAAAAAAAAAAAGGCTCCTATCATTACCAAAGGAAATAATTACAAAGCATTAAATGTGAAAAGCACGTCATGCTGTGTTTGACACATGCTAAGTATGACTGTCATCTTCATCTAACACGAAGGTGCTCAGAAAAAAAAAAAACCGTTAGGACAAAGGACCCAAAGCCTTGGACCTGGCTGGCCCTTCCCACCCCTGGGTGTGAGCGGTGATGTCCTCAACACACCAGGACCCAAACAGGACCGCACCAGAACATGAACTCTCAGAAAGGGGGCATTTCAAATGGTTGCCATGTTGGGGACAATGGGAAAGAAGGGGGACTCCTGGGGAGGGGATGGGACTTCTGGTCCCGAGGCCTGCAGGTGTAGGGGTGGCAGTGGGGGTGGCAGGACAGTGAGGCTTATTTTCCACTTGTAGCAGAACAAGCAGAAGGGAGTGGCAGCAAGGCAGACTCTGCCTCTGACTCAACCAAGGTTCTCCCCTCCCAGGACCGGTTGTGGCTGTGCAGTGGGCGGCCTGGGGTAGCAAGCCCGAGCCTAGTCGCACACAGGAACGGTTTCCTTCCGAGCCCTGCAGAGGGGCGGTGGCAGGAGCTCGCTCCTTTCCATTCCCAGAATGGCCAGAGCGATGGGGCCAGGGCTGTAGGTGGCTCAGTGTCCCTGAGGCTGCTGACTTGACCCCCTCCCACTTGGGAGTTCCTGAGTCTGCAAGCCAGTCGCTTTTGAAAAGGAGCCCTCCTGGGACTGCTCACCTGTCCATGTTTGGCCCGGGGAGCCCCGAGGGCAGGTTCACACCGGGTCATCCTGGCTCCCTTGAAAAGCGAAAGAGGCCGGAAGGGCACGGGGATCACTTGCCAAGACTCAAATGAGCCATAGGTCCCAAAACAGTGCCCAGGTTATGTGAGCCCTCGGCACACACATGTAATAGGCTTCTGGGAAATCCCATTTTAACTGATGGTAACACAGAATGTGAGCTCTGGTGCCCAGGACTGCCTCCTGAGGCGCTCAGGCTATCAGCCCATTCATAACCTCACTACCATCCTGCAGGTGCTCAGCCAGAGAGAGGGGACTATCCACCATGACTCGCCACATTCAGGTGACAAGGCTGCCAAGACCCTCAAGGATGGTCACCTCCTATCTCACGCTCACAAGCCAGGACCACCGGTTTGCTGACGCCCCCTCTTGCAGGACAGGCAGGCAGCCCATTTTGAGGCTGACAGTCTCCACATGAATTAGGGGTTTGTGCCAACATCCGCTGGGCTGGTAAGGGCCCCCAACACCACAGCCCTGTTGGACGTCAACAGGAAAACGAGGGGCTCCTTGCACCTGACACCTCCTCACCTCTTCCCACCAAGACATTCTCTCCCCACTGACGTTCTTGGGCCAATACAGGACACGTCGGATGCTGAGGGAGTGGGGAATGGGAAGAGCCACCCAGTGCTGGGATTCTGGACGACGGCCCCTCCTTGAAGGAGGCTTTACCACTCCGGGTGATACACCATCACCATCCGGGGCCCTGCTTAGTGGTAGAGCTGGGGCTGGCCCAGGTGTAGTCCCTGACCCTGTCCCCAGCCCCAGCCTCTGGGGTCACTCACGCCACCCTTCCCCCTGGAAGGTCCTTCTGCTTCTCTACCCATCATCTCTCCCCCATCAGCCACGTTTCAGGCCTATGTAGCACTATGTCTGACATAATCTTCTTTGCTCCTGTTTATTGTCTATCTACCCACACAAGGGGGAAGCTTCTGGAGATCAAGGCCTGTGGCCATCCTGCCCCACACTGTATCCTTAGTGGTGAGAGCAGCACCTATACATAGCAGGTACACAGCCAAGAGAACTGGCCCCAGAATGAAAAGAATCCGTACAGAGGGAGGGCATGGGACCCAGCTTGTAGTTTTCCTGCCCTGAGGTGCCCAGCATACAAGAGGAACCCAGAGAGAGGTTCTGGATTGAATGGAAGGTGCGAGAGACAGACCAGACATGGGTCCTACGTGGGTATGAAGGAAACTCAGGTGGAAGCCCAGATTCTGCCCCCGGCGTGGAGCAAGGCCCAAGAGTGGGGGAAGCAGACACGACGCAGGCGCATTCTGGGTTTTCTCACACACAGCAGGCCCCACGACTGAGGGTGTCCTGAATGAGCACGGGGGCCTCGGGCTCCAGGGGCACTGCTGTGGTCAGTGGGCGGGCGTTCCCGGCACCACTGCCCTAAAACAGAAGGGGCTGCTTAGAGAAAACGACTCAAGCCAGCGCCCCAGGCTCACAGGCAAACATTTCGAGAAGAAAAACCAAAGCACCAGCAGAGCCCTGGCCAGGACGCACCCCTGCTCCAATCTGCGGGACGGGGCCGAGGCTGGAAACGGCTCTTGTGCTCGGACAGCCTGGGAACACCTGGTCACGCTGTGCTTGGCGCAGCCACGGGGCCAATGAGCCCCTGGACGGGCGGCGGGTGGATCGAATCACGTGAGGCGTGCTGTCCAAGCCAGCGGAGTGTGTTCTGTGACGCTAACGGGAACCTGCATTATTACAAACTCAGGGTGCGAGAGAATCCACACACTCACCACAGACCTTGGACCAAAGAGCCTAAAAGAATTCAACTCTATTTTGTGCTGGGCCAAGAATTTTGTGGTGAATTTTTTTTTTAACTATGTGTCCACTTTTCTTATTGGATAGAGTAAGAAATTGGTGCTAAGCTCATGTGTTTTGTTTTAATAAGGACTGTTTCTTTCATGTTTCTCTTTTAAAGGAACAAATTCTTATTTCTTATCATAGGTCCACAGTGTATTTGAATCTGCAGAGTCAACAGGCTCACGAGGCCAGAGGGGCATCAGAGTCCCCACTCAGTGTCACAGCTGCTTAGAGAAAGGATTGAGAACCACACCATTTAGTGATGGCTACCTCGGGGGTGGATTCCAGAAGGATTTCACTTTCTGTGTTTTTACATTTCTGAACTGTAATGTTTTGTACCTTCTTTACTTTGAATTTTTTACATGTATGAATTAATTTTGTAAGCAGAAGAAACAATAAATTTAAATGAATCTAGAAATCATTTGTGTTCGTATGTGTTTGCCCCACACAATACTCCAACAAGAATATTGCTATATGCCAAGAATTAAGTCTTACATGCCATTATGTGAGAGAGACCTCACTTCATTTAACTGCCTATTACCAGACCCACTTCACAGATGAGGAAATGGAGGCTCAGGGTCCCACAGCTAGATCTGCAACCAGCTCTGTCTGCTTCCCAAGGCCCTACTCTCAGCCAGCCTGCTCCACAGCCTCCCGGCAGACTTAAGGGCTCCTTTCTCTCTGTCCCTTTTCCTGCCTGGCCACTGAAAGCAGCTGTCATACTAAACCACAAATAGTACAGAGGCCACGGATTGGGCGGGCACTCTGGAGCTGTTTGGGTTACGACTGGTGACTCGTCTCCCCAGGTCGAAGAACCAGGTCAGTTCCTGGCCTCCCCCAGCAGGCTGTGCAGTGCAGGGGAAAGGGGCAGGCCAGCAGAAGCCCAGGGAAATGGCTTTGCTAGATGTGAAACTGAAGAACACACTGGTATGTTCGGGAACAGGGACCCTACCAGGCAACCGCGGAGCTCTGGCCATCTTCAGTGCTGCCCTAAACTGCGTCACCCCGGGAAGTTCCAGGGCCACAAGTCCCAGGCCACCTCTGCAGGGGTTCCAGGCCACAGACCCCAGAACAGATGTCGAGCGGGTCCCCTCCCACCTGCTGCCACATGCCCAGTCCTGCTAATATGTTCATGGTGTTTCTCAGAAGCTGCTCCGCCAAGGGGTCGGCCCACACACACGCATGCAAAATGTTCCCAAAGTGTTCCCTACCCCCTCTCGGAGACACAGCATGTTCCGGCTCAGAGAAGCGTCACCTTTCTGAGACCTGTGTCATTGGGTGAGACCTTTGAGAACCTTCTGTACAAGTCCAGCGCAGAGTGAGAGCCTGCGAAGCCCACCTCAGGAGATGGGCACAAAGGTGCACACGAGTTCTAGCAACAGGCTAGGCATTCTGACAAACTTACCTTCACCTTGCCCCGCAAGCCAGGGGCGGGAGCTGCGGGCACAGGCTGCCAGTGGCAGGACTCCAGGACTGCATTCCACCCCTCCACCCACGCTTCCATCCCTGCCTGTGAAATCTTCTCTAGGCTTCCTTCCTCGGACCCTGCTTCCTGGGTCTTCTGAGGCTGTCCCGTGTGCACGGACTCAGCACACACTCCTAACCGTACCTCCCGGCTTCGAGTCCCACCCCTGCCAGGGACTGGTTCTGCGGCCATGGGCAAGTCATGAACCAAGTCTCTGCTACCCCATCCTCAGTGGTAAGCAGCGGGACAAAACGCTACCTGCATCCCGGGGCTGACGGAGCATCAAGAGAGCCGGTACCAACAGGCGGCAGCGAGGGTCGGAGAAGTGCCCGCAGCCTCATCCTGGGGACCCAGTCTTTCTCAGGGCCCTAGAATGCTGCTGGGGGGGCTCAGGCCGAGACGGGGGCTGATGCACACTCACCCCAGCGTCCCGCACACAGGAGGAGCTTAGCTTAGTTGACAGCACTTACAGAACCCTTGCACCCTGTGAATGTGAAGCAAAACTCCTGCTTGGAACATCGTGACCCTAACCTAGTCCTGCTGCTCTGCTTACGGATACCTTTAAAGTCCATGCAAAGCTGCCCACCCCGCGGCCGCCCCACAGCCCCAGGTGGAAAGAAGTGGGCGCTCGGGGAGCAGCTCTCTTTAGCAGGGAGATGTGCACCCCGCCCCCCATCATCGGCCTCCATCCCTCCTCATCGTCTGCTCCGCAGCAGGGCCCGTGCCAACAGCAATGGTGGAAGTGGTTCTTGGTCACGCGGAGGACTTTCCAACCACATTCCTGGGTCCCCAAAGATGCTCCAGCCCAGGCCACAGCCTCCTGGCTCTGGGCTGGCTGCTGCGGGCTTCCCAGGCGCGGGGCGGTGTCAGCCCTGGAACAGGCCAGCCTCTGTGGACGGAGTCTGGGGTGGTGCGCAGGATAAAAGCACGGCCAGCGGAGGCCTTTAAATGTCAGAGCAGTCATCCCTCCCTTATTTCACAATACTGCTCCAAAACCACCTCGCTGGGCCAAGTTCTGTTACCACAAAGCTAATATCCTCTAGCAACTTCCGAGCTGCTTGTCTGCCTCCAGGGCCAGGTCACATCTGGCCGGCAGAGAGACTGCTGGATCCCCGGCCAGGGTGAACTTTCTAGGGGTTTGTCCTGAATGACGAGAACCCCAGGGCCACCCCCTCTGCTGACTGTGTCGGAGCTCTGTCCTACCAGACGGAGAGCAGCAGCCTCACCAAAATTCTTCGAGGGACGGGAGAAAATTGAGTGAAGTGAGTGAAAGCAGAAGGAAATGAACAATCCTCACTTTGGCCCACGCTTCTCAGGCATGGCAGCAACAGATGAGCAGCCTGGAAGAGACGGGAGCGTTGGGACTGGACAGGCAACCAGCACACGCTTCCAGAACAACGCCACGGTGAGAACGCAGTTTTCATTAAAAAAAGGAGATATCAGGCTTTTGTGCCCTGAGATAGGCTGAACAACTCGTTCTGACACCAGGGCCCCCGCTAGCCAAAACTCACAAGCTCTGGCCACTCCTTTTCCGCTGCCCCCTCTCCAGCACCGTGTTCTTACTTGCCACTTGAGGAGCACAGGAAAAGGCCACACAGGGGCCAAGTTTCGGCTCGGCCGAGCTTTAGACAATCGGGTGCGCCGCGTTACATCACCCCCACATTCCTGACCGGCAGGGTAACAGTACTGGGGCCCTTTCTAGGACTAGCTTTCGGTGAGAAATTGACAAACAAATTCCAGTCACTTTCCATATGGGGAAACTAAGGCACGGGGCCATCTAGATCAGGGGCTGGTATAATTCTCTTAAAGGGCCAGACAGTAAATAGTCCAGGCTTTGGGGCCCATCTGGTCTCTGTTTTAACATGAAAGTGGCCATAGGCAATTTAATAAATAAGCTGACATGGTTATGTGCCAATAAAAGTTCATTTGCAAAGACAGGCAACAGCCTGTGGGCGGTGGTTTGCCGATCCCTGATCCGAGCTGGTTCGAGGTGACAACTGTCGCTTCTCCTGGAAGCCACTGGCCATAACTGTAGAATTATGAACCCTCCCCGCCACACACACTTAGGATGCCCTGGGGTCCACCTGGCAGGGCTCTAGTTAGAATACTGAATCTATTATAAAATATTAAGTCACACCCTGCATAGAGCTCCACAGACGCTGGGCCTTGGTCCTCCACAGTCCTGCTCTGTGAGGAGCACGTTCCCTATCCCCTTGCAGCACAGGCTCAAGGGCTGAGGGGCTCATGGCTCCCCTCTGTTCCAACTAAAACCCCAGAGGAAGCAGAGGAGGCCCCCAGACTGAAGGAAAGGCAAGGCCAGCTCCCCTGCATGCATGGCCTCCGAAGAGCCCCACTGGGGTCCCAAAACCCGGGATGAGGACCGTACTCCCCCCTGCTCTTTTCCCTCTCCGGGCTGGCGCATTGTGGGCCTAGCCTCACGGCCAGCACCCTGCACTGTGGGTCTCTCTAGGGCCTGGGGCTGGGGCAGTGGGGACAGTCCATGGAGGGAGAGGCCCTTCATTTTCTCCACACACCCTCCCAGGCCTCGCTGGGGAAGCTCACGACACCCCACGCAGCTACCCGAGCTCCATCGAGGCCACCGTCAGTGCCCCCATTCGGGTGCTGCTCACTGTCACTGCTTCGAAATGGTCTCAGGTTTCAGTAATAATCCAATTGTAGCCTACTTCATCCAGAACGGTGACAACTGTCACCTAAGATCGTCTAGACAGTTCCAACAGCTGGTGGAGTGGGGGCCAGATCAAGCTCCCCTGGCAATGTCATGTGAGAGCCCAGCTGCCATCCCAGAACTGGCCACTGACCTCTGAGCCCATCCACATCACTGTCCTCAAACCAGACAGCCCTGCGTGTCTAGGGCTGACCTGTCCCACCAAGGACCCACCAGGGCCGAGGAAGGAAGACCTGCTCCCAGCCGATCCTCAGCTCCATCACACTGGCTCTGACCCTCTGTGCAGACACCCAAGGTGGGAAGAGCCTGGCACCCCAAGTTCTGCCCAGGGCCCCTGATGGGGACAGAAACTGGAACAAGCATGGACCTTGCAGGCACGCCAGGCCCTGGGAGCTTGGGTGTCACTCTGAATCTCAGTCCCTTCCGCAAAATGGGGCAGCAACCCCCACTTTCTAGGACTGTAATGAAGACGACATGGACCACCGCAAACATAAACCCTGTCTCTGGCCCACCAGTGCAGTGGGGGTGCGGACACGTAGGCATGGCAAGCGCGCACGGTCACACGTGGCGAGAGCCCTCCATGCTGCATTTGCACATCCACCAGAGCTTCAGGGGGTGGGGCCGAGGACACAGGAGGTGCAGGTCTCCGGCTAAAGGTTCCCGGCACGAACCATGCTGTCCTCATTCCCAGGGAGGAGGGACGGTGTGGGCAGCAGGCTGACCAGGCAGGTGACCCAAACCAACGCAGAAAGCCCGTGTCTCACTGCTCTGGCTTTCTTGGTTTCTGAGAGGAAAAGGAAGCCATATCTGACTTGGTTCGCCTCCCCAAGGACAAACGTGGTCATCCTCCTCTTTCCCCTGATGAACGTTTACACACCTTCTTGCCCTGACCTGTTTGCACTATGGTCTCCCGTGTGCACTCTGAGACCAGATCCCCAAGGCGGTGGATTCAGAGGGTCCCAGACTCAGCAAATGGCAGCCGATCCTTTCTTGGGAACCTGATGGCTTTCCCCCTGGCTCAGCACAAAGACCCACTCCTTACCCCAGGCTGCGAGGCCCACCTGAGTTGGCCCTGCCAACCCCTCGCAGTCCCTCCTGGGCACCCCCTCCCATCAGCTTGCTTTGCCCTGAACTTGCCAAGCCCATCCCACCTCCCCACCTTTGTGCTTGCTCTTCCCTCTACTTAGGACGCTCTCCCTCATCACCTGTGCATGGCTGAAGGCATCTTGTCATTAGGTCACCTCCTGAGTGGCCACCTTGTCACTCTGACCTAAAACTGGCCACATCCACCCCCTCTCCTCCCACCTGGCATCCACATCCAGCCTGTTTTATTTTCTTGATAGCACCTACCACCACCTGAAATTTCCTTGCCTGTTGCTTGCTTATCATCAACCCCTCTTTCTAGAAAGGAGCTTATATGAAAATGATAATTGAGTGTGGCTTAGAGATATCCTCAGGGCCTCATGAAGTGCCAGGCACTTGTCAGACACCACGTGAGACAAGGAAGTAAAGAGCGGAAGAGTGAGAACACACCCCTAGTTCGGGGATGCTGGATGGTACGGAGAGAGCACGCTCGGCCCAGAGCCGCGCTGCAGGAAGATGGCAGGCGTTCCCACAGCAGCCCTGGCAGATCCCAGAGCCCAGGGCTCAGCTCCAGGCCCACTGGCCTCTGAGCCCGGCGGTGGGGGCGGGGAGGGGGGCAGGCTCTGCCATCTGCTCCCCTCAAGGCTCTGCGAACAGGAGCACTGGGGGGGATGGGGAGGGGCTGCATCTTCCTGCCTGTTTCCCGTGGCTGTCACCGTCACCGGCCTGATTGCTGACCCGGCAGGGCCCTCTGTCCCGTGCCCAGCAGCTGCTGCAGCCTGCAGCTTTCCCAACATGCGCAGAAGCAGCTCCACCGCACTTCCTGTCCCCAGCCCCAGCGGGCCTTGGGGCCTGTGGCCTCCAAGCTCTGCAGCTCGCAGACCTGCGGCCTCTTCCCTTTGTCGCCCTCGCCGGGGCGGGAGCAGCTTCCTGCCGTTGTTTCCTCCATGATATCTGGTGTTCACGTCTTGGCTTCTCGGTTCTCCAGAAGCCCAGTTAACAACTGCTCGCGGTGACCCCTCCGTGGACATACGGGTGCTTTCTGTCCCCTGCCGGGGCCCTGGCGGCTCCAGGCAGCCTTCCGCACGCTCTCCGTGCGCTGAGCTCTGGCGAGGGTGCAGCTGCAGCCCTCCCCACCGCCACCCCCGCCCCATGCAGATTAAATGCATTAGAGGGCCCTGTGCTATCTCAGGGCGAGGGCTGGCACCCGTGGCCTTCGGTGACATATCACTGATGTGAGCTTACCGCTACTGCCCTCGAATGTGTGCTTGCGCTGTTTTGGAACCAACCATTTCTTCTGTTTTCCAAGCCAGAAAAGGCAGCCGCTCCTCTCCCTCCCCAAAAGGAGTTATCCAAGAGCCCTACTATGCCCAACTTTCAAAGGAGGCATTGTTAATCATTTGGCCATAAATAGGCAATGACCACCCACTCCAAGTCCAGTGGAACCAAGCTCCCCCCTGGCTTGGGGACTGCAGCGAGGGCCTGCCCTCCTGGGTGGCATTTGCTTTCTTTAGTTCTCCACTGTGGCCTGACGCTGGGAGAAGCAGCAGTAATTCAGGACGGCTGGTACTGCAAAAATGTTGTAAATAAATGGCCCACGTCCACAGGGAAGAGTCTATGTCGCTGCCGTGCTTGGGACAGGGGAGGGCTGTGTTGCCAAAGGGGTGATAATAAGCTTCCATCCTGTGCTGGCCCCACAGAAGCCAGTGGCCGCACTGGACAGAGGCACAGGCTCGTGTCAGATGTGTCGGCTCTGGGCCTGACTCATAATTAAGCACATGTCCATCTCAGTGATACCTCTCCATGCTTCCCACTCTCCCACCCTTCCTGGGGTTCTCTCAGCCTCCCAAACTTGCCAAGGGCTTGGAGCTCCTTCCCTGGAGGTGCTACCCCAACATCTCCAATAAGGAAGCAGGAAGAGGGCAGGGAATGCCAAAATCCCTCCAGGTCCATCAGGCATCTCCGTCCCCTGCATCCTTCTGGGCGGGACTGGGATCACAGACTCTGTGAGTAGATTCACAGAGGCCACCGCAGATGCGACATTTTCCAGAGCTGCTGGCCCAGCTGCCATAAGCAGACCAGATGTGGCACAGCTGACGCGGGATCCAGCGTGACAAGCACAAACCTGTAAGAGAATCGTCCTGTGGCCCTAAGCTGCCCCCAGCCTCCTCCGGCCCAAGGCCAGAGCGGCACCCACTTTCAAGCGGGCAAGGACTGAGGAGCTTCGGCACAGGAGTCAGAGGTCTGGGGACAGGATAGGAATCGAGTTTCCACAGCAGGGAAAGACCGCGCAGGCTGGCAAAGCACCGAGACACAAGGGTTTGGGGGTGGGATGGTCTCAAGGATGCTTGCAGAAACCAAAGGAATCGCAGTGATCGACTAGACTTCACTTTTACTGAGAAGAGATCGAGAGAACTGGCAAAGTGAGGGCTGCGGGCCAGATACCGAGACAGACTTACATCCAGCACACACTAAACTGAGTAGTTTAAAGGAAGTGGCCTTTGGGGATTAAGGCGATGGATTCTCTGCCCAGTGAGGGCCGTGACTCAGGTGACTTGGAAGCTAATGACAAGAGGGAGCCATCGGCCAGCCCTGTTGTGCGCCTCCAGGACGTCCGAGCCTCAGACACGAATCAACGCGTGTGCTGCCCCTGCCCTGGGCTCGCCCACCACCATCTGCCCACGGCCTCTTGTCTCCCCATGGCCCTCAGTCTGTGCTGCTCGCCCCGCAGTGGGAGCTTTCCCGGAGTACTGTCGCTCCCCTGCTTAAAACTCTCTGATGCCCCCCTCCCTGCACTCAGAATAAAAGCCAGGGCTTCGGAGTGCCTACCGAGGAAGCCCCTATGCTGGACCCCTTGCCCCCTCTCCTCCACTTTATTCCAGCCGCCCCAGGGCGCCTACCAGCCCCCTCCTGACTCCAACCTTTGCACCTGTGCTTCTCCTGCAGGCCGCCCCCCCCCCGCCCCCGGGCGCGATCTTACTCCTTCCCTCCCCTGAGCTCTTCCAGGGCTGCCTCGTGGCTCATTTCCTTGTGAGGCTGATTCTAGTGTGCTGTGAGAATACTCTGGAAGCCTGACCTCTTTCAAATGCTCCCACAAGCCCGAGACACCTAGCACATGCAGCATCTGGACAGGGCATAAACAGTCCCACTGGGTTCCTGCTTACTCACTCTGCCCCCAACCCAAGACTTGGGATGGTGAGCAGGGACTCGGAAGCTGCCCTTTAAGAACCCACGCATAGGAACTTGCCTCACAAACGTCCAACGCGGTACGTTAGCTGTTTTTCCAGACAGTTCTAAGGCAGCTATGTCCCCAGCTCAGCATAAGTCAACCCCAAGCCCTCTCCGGCGCTCAGGAAGGTTCACTATCGGGTAGGGATGCCACTGCTCTGCTGACACAATGACTCAGCAGGGGCCCATCCAGGGACTTGGAAAACCGGGCTCTTGAATCCCTTCTCCAGGTCACACCTTGCCAACTCCGGGCTGACCCAATGCCTCCTGACTGAGGGGCCTTGACTCTGGTGCTATCTCCACACAGGATAAGCCCATCCCTGGCGTCTGCAGAGTCACCAGGCTGGGCCTGTGCCCAGCTCTGCTGCTCCCAGACCCCGCTTCCTTGGGGGGCTCCTGAAACACCCTGGCCCTGGGGCCCTGGCCCAGACCCACTGATTCAGACCCTGGAGAGGGGCCCAGGAAGCTGCAGGCTCTCTCGGCCGCGCCTGCGCACAAGTACACACGGTCATAAACCCAGGGTTCAAAGAAGCAAGACAAGAGGCTCGCAGTCACAGCACAGCAGCGTGCAGAACTGGGTCTCAACCCGGGTCTTCCAACTCCAGACAGAGCTACGCTTCCAATGACAGGCCACGCTTTGTCTCCCCTGTGCTACGGGAAGCATCTACCATGCGGCAGCCGGGCAAAACCCCGACCTTGGAGACACAGAGACTTGGGCCCAAACTCCAACAAGGCAACTCGACAACTCAAGTCAGGCTCGGACAAGCTGCAGAAGCCTCTGGGCTCCAGGCCCTCTTCTGGGGAGCAGAGATAGAGCTGAGGACCTCACAGCAGCAGAGACAAAGAATCCGCACAGTGAGGACAGCTCACACTCGATGAACAGCCGTTACTTCTTTCTGACAAACTTCTCTCCCTATTCCTAAAATGTGACCACCTGTAGCAATGATGACAGCTGACTCTTACTGAGGGCCTACCCTGGGCACACGAGTGTGTCACGCTGATGAACTCATTCAGGGCTGCCAGCAACACGAGCGAAGCTGTTGCTACCCCACTTCGACGACGGGGAAACAGGTGCCAAGAGGTCAAGTAAGTTGCCCAGGATAAGGCTCGAGGGCACCTCCCCAGCAGGGCCGAGGCCCTGTTCTCCACCAGCCCTCTGTTTCCCCACATCTCAGCCCACAGTCTGCTTCCTCTTCAGTGGGCTGGGGGGCAACATGGGATTTCTTGAAACCCTCCCCTGTGGGCCCCTGGAGTTGAACCAGTCAAAGGGGCAAGGGCCATGTGGCCCACAGACCCTTCCCACTCTGGCTTCCATGCAGTGGGACCAGAGAGGTCCTCAGGTGCACTGGCCTCCGGAGGGCAGGGCCCCCAGCTCACAGGCCTCTGCGCCGGGGACCGAGCAGGGCCTGGCAGCTGAGGATGCTCCAAGCACATCTGGGAGCACAAGCGGCTCCCACCTGGACAACTGGCTTCCAAAGCAGGGGCCCTCCAGAAAGCTCTGGGTACCCAGAGCTTTGTTGCCTCGCGTCTTCTAAGACAGCTTCTGGCTCAGAAAGGCCCACAATTCAAGCGTGGAAAATCACCAAGTGGCACTAAAAGCTGCCTCGCTGGCACGTCCCCAGCTGAACTCCTTCTATTTTTCTTTTCCCGGGAGATCAAAGCTATTGTGTCAACACTCGGCCCCAATCCGAGTGACCTTAAGTGGATTGCTTATGCAACCTGGTGGCTGCAACGAGAGACAGCAAGGAGTGATCCAAGTGTCTGCACAGGGGTTTCCCTGAATCGTGAGGACCCCTGTCAGGGGTGCTGCGCTCTTGCTGACAGGCCTACTTCTGACAGAAAAGAAACCCCGGACAGAACTGAAACCAGTCTCTGGCTCGGCCCTCCCCCCACCACACACCTGGCAGGACCCCGGCCTCACGCTGACACCATCTCACCCAGGAGTGGCGAGCCCCGCTGAGCGCCCAGGACTAGAGCAATGGCAGACAGGCCACAGGGTGCGGCTTTGATGTTCTCCGGAGCGCCAGCCACTGGTGGGATCCACACCGCCCGGCTCCTCCCCTCACCCATGAGAAACAGGGACTGCCGTTCCCATTTTACAGACAAGGAAATGGAGGCCTACAGAGGGTGACTTGCCCAAGGCACATAGCTCAAAAGTGGCAGCGGGAGAAACTGAGGCCCCTTCTGACTCCAGAGCTCGTGCTTTCACTTGCACGCCCTCTAGGCCCTGGAAGGGTTGCCTACCTGGAAAGGCCAACTGGGCTGTCCTTGCAGAGGACGAATCACGGCAGCAGGAGGAGCGCTGAACCCAGAGTCAGGAGGCCCAGGTTCCAGTCCTCCCAGTGTCCTAAAGAACCGCGTGGCTTTGGGCACGTCACCGACTCTCCCTGGACTCTGGAGGCCTCACCCTCAAGTGAAGAGGGCAGATCGATCAGCAGTGGCTGCCAAGATCACAGAGGGGAGGAGTCTAAGACCTCCCAGTTCAACCAGAAAGACTGCTACGATCGATTAGCAATGTCTGTCAAGGGCACGGAATAGGTGTGCTGATCAGCGCCTGGAGCCGCCCCGGCCAACCACCCCTCTGAGGGTCCTAGTTGTCTTTTTCTTTTTTAAGATTTTATTTATTTATTTATTTATTTATTTATTTAGAGAATGAGAGAGAGAGAGAGAGAGCACTTGTGCGTGCGTGAGTGGGGGGAAGAGCAGAGGGAGAGGCACAAGTGGACTCTGAGCTGAGGGCGGTGCCTGACACTGGGCCAACCCCACAACCCTGAGATCATGACCTGAGCCGAAATCCAGAGTCAGAGGCCTAACCGACTGCGCCACCCAGGCGCCTGTCTGACGATCCAAGTCTTAAAGACTCTCTTCCTTTGTTCAAGCCCATTCTGATTGTTTCCTCATTAGAAGCAACTACTCCCATGTGCCCACAGTGGGTTTTGCCTTTACTTTTACTTAGCATTAATTTCAACCCAATTAGCAATCCTGGGCTTTCTGTGACCACCTGTGCTCTGTGCTGCAAGGGGCGCTCCATCACTGAGTGCCTCTGTTTGCCATCAGCGTGGTTCCCCAGGCTAGCAAGAAGGGTCTATGGGGGCAAGGCAGCAGGAAACGAAAACCAGCATGGTGGCCGGCTGGGGGCAGCGCAGTCAGGACGAGGCCATGAAGGCTCGGGCAAGCCAGGCCTGAGCGCAGGGACGTCGCCTGGAAACTGTGGCTGCCGGGGCTGCCGGAGCAGGGAGGTCATGCACCAGGGGTGTGAAGGGCCACCCCACGTGGGCTGAGGAGGGCCACTCCCTGGTGAAAGGCAACCCCCACTGGCAAGCAGGGCGGACGGTGGCAGGCTGACCCCGGGACACCCTGCCAACGAAGAGCCACGAGTTGCTGACAAGCATCGTAATACCCCTCCGATGGCTGCCCGCAGCAACTCCTTACCCCTCAGAGCCCCCCACGGCCCCAGCCAACCCGGCCGTACGGACTCATCTCCCGGACTCCCCCTGAATCAGCTCTCAGCGGAGCATCTAACCTCGTGCTGCTCTCCCCCCCCACCCCGCCCCAGGCCAGCTTTCTCGGGCCCCTCGCACATCTGCTAACACAACAGTTGCTGCCTGTTCTGGGGCTCCAGGAGGGCTGAGCACTCAGTGTGTGGGCAGCTGCGATCAATCAAACCTCTGTTTCAGCATCCCGACCCCTCCTCACAAATGTCTCGCTTCTGTTTGAAGCACTGTTGAGAAACACAATTTGTTGCTCTTGCAAGCTGACCAGCTTGGAGTTAAAAATACAGCAAGACTGGGACGCCCAGGGGCCCGGCATTCCGTGGGTAATCTTTTTAACTGTTCCTTTTTTCTGAGATCTTTGCTCACACACATGTGATCTGTGTCTAAATGGCCATGCACAGCTCAGGTCTCGCTGGGAGTCAACCAATGCTCGGTAGGCAAGTAACTAATCACGTCAGCGAGAGGCCCGCTAGTAAACAACTCATGCTCAGGCTGGGCCCTGCTCTCAATGGCGCACATTGTCATTTTGCAAACGGAGGCTTCAGCTTCACATAAAACACCAGGCAGAAGGGGTCACGTGGGGAAAGCTCAGAGGGAGGTCAGCAAAATGTGACCTGGGCAGGGGCAGGCACGACTGCCTTCAAGCAGCCGTTCCGTGAGCTGAGTGGTTGCGATGACAATTAACAGGGTGGGGCGGGTCTTCCCAGGCTGGGTCCTGGCGGCATTTCTCCCCCTGGGCGCCCTCCTCTCTGCAACCACCCTCTCTCACTCCAGAGCCACATGGCTGGGGCACCTGCAACCGCGCTCGGCATCCCTTCCCACGAGCTAAGCACTGAGGTTTGAAGAAGATATGAGCAAAGACAGTCTGAAAGCAATTTCTACCCCCAGACCCCCCTGCGCCCTGGCCTCACTGCCCGAGAGGACCACTGCTGCCAGCCGGCCGGACAGCCGCGCCCAGGGATGCGGCCAGGAAGGGGCCGGGCCTCTGGTGGGCTCTGGGATTGCGTCTACCTAGCCCCGTGGGCAACGGGAGTGAGACAAAACACTCGCACACAGCCATCTCTTCTGGCGGTAACGATTCCGCCTCCATCACCGCTTCACACCCCTTGGCTCTGAGCACAGAGCTCACCATGGGCTGGGCTGAGCTGCAGGGCAGGCCTCCTTCCCATTTTCAAAAGGAAAGGATGAGGCAAGAAGAGGAACAAAGAAGAAGACGTAAATGGCAAGGACAGAAGAGGGAGGGGGAAAACAGAAGGAAAGAGACAGGCAGAGACAGAAAAAAGGGAGCCCTTGTAATGCACGGAGAGCGCCTCCTGGGACCTTCACCCTCTCTCTCCCAGTTCCGCCTCTGGAGTCGCCCGCAGCGAGCCCATGCCTTTCCTCCCAAGCTGTGCAGCAGCAGCGCTAACAGTAATCGTCAGCCCTCGCCACGTGCCAGCCAGGGCACCAGGTCGCGTGTGTGTGAGCGGACGGGCAAGCAGACATGCACAGACGTCTCCATAGATTCGGATGCACACATGCGTTCGTACGTACACACACCTGCCCATCCAGACACAGACGCACTCATACACGCGGACACACCACACACACACACACACACACACACACACACACGCTGTGTCCCGGACTCCCCCGACAGTCCTAGCAGTAGTGACGACAGCGGTGCTGGTGGTAGGATCTGCTGCACAGAGATGTGAGGCAGCTTGCCCAGGGCTGCCAGCCTCCTGCCGCTCATCCGGAGGCCTTCTGATTTGCTGATGTCCCCTCCAGCCCCCAAATGCAGATCCAAAAGTGAACAACATGTTCCAGAAGGATCTCGGGAGGGGCATTAACAGACAAGGCTGGAGGAAAGCTCCTGCATGCTCACCCCCATGCCGGCAGGTGTGCTCGGGGCTCTGAAGGCCCCAGCCCCAGTCAGTGCCTGCAGGAAGCTGGGGTTTGTCAGAACTCCCAGTCACTCCAACCGAAAAGGCACTTTGCACCAATCTCATACACCTGGTCCCAGATCTACACACACAAAGGGGCTCCTTCACAAAAATGTTCAATTAGCACTCCTCGCCGTGCCCCTCCAAATAAGTGAACCTTTATAAACCAAGATCACAAGACCTGTAAGAAAGGGTCCAAGATCCAGCTTGGAGAAACACAGCAGTGCTGACCCGGGTGCAAGCCTATGTTTCCAGAGATGCGTAGACCCTGCTCCCTCCCTGGCAGTGACAAATGCTGAGAAAGCCACAGCCCATAGAGGCTGGTATCTGGGGGCAGCAGTCCCACACTGGCTGTCACCTGGCCATGGGCAGGTGTCTGTATGCCAGTGACAGGCTCAGCTCACGGGGTTCCCAGGCACAAGGCCCCACATGTTCCAGTCTGGATGTAGGGCTCTCTGCAAAGGCACTGGGGTTACCTCAGGCCTGGCTTTCAAGGCTTCTGCAAAAGCAAGGTCCACCTCGTGAGGCCATAAATTATCCTGTGGGGGAGCCAAAGCAGGCAGGGCTGCTGGAGGGAGGGCTGGTGGTGGCTCTCGAGGCATGGTTGCGGTGGTTCACAGTCCATCCCCAAGGCTCCGGCCTCCCCTTTCTGACACACACCCTTCCCAGGGGCCCCGTCTTCACTTTCCCTGGACTCTGCCCTACCCAGGCCTTGGCTAGAGAAGAGCAGGCAGAATCAGGGCAGCCTCCCCAGGATCTTGGAGGCCTGCCTGGAGCCAATGGAGCGATCTACACATCTGGGCACAGCCCCACGGAGCAATATATTTTCAAACAGTTTCTACCCAAGTGAGGACGGGAAACGTCTCCAGTGATGCCAGTGCTGTTATTCCAACTTGTGGGCAGTAAAAGAGAATAACGTGTGTAAGTTGTTTTTATTACCTATCTGGCTTATTAGCTAATAAAATCAGCTCAACATTAAAAATTTAACTGAAGCCATTTATCGCACCCAGGACTCAGGGCTCTGGGTTTCCCTCAGAAAGTCACCTAAATCTGTCACCTTTCCAGCCTTTTTACCTATTTAAATTTCTCCAGAGAAGGGAAATTCCACTCGCGTGTCCAACGTAAACGAACGTGTGTTTGATCGTTGTCTAGTAAAGCAAAGAACGTCCGCTACTCGGGAAAAAGGAAGGGACACACCTGGCAGAGTGACGGAATCTGGACAGTGGGTGGAGCCCCACTGGCATGGAGGAGGCAGAGCAGGTCACGAGCTTGTCCTCCGGCTGCCCCAGGCCAGGGCCAGGCTCTGGAGCAAAGGGCCAGACACTCTGGACTCTGGGGCCAGGTACGTGCTCAACACTCGAGACACCTGCCCCTCTTCTTTTGTTGGGGTGGCCTCTAGGTGGAGGGGGGGCTAGAGAAAGGAAGGAAATGCCATCCACAGAAGGGGCATTTTTATTCTAAAGCAAAAAAGAGGCCCAGTTGAAAAAGCAGCTCTGGGCCCTGACGGAAGGCCATCCTGCCCACAAAGAGGAGTGGACATGGGAGCCTGCCTGCCCAGAAGTGGCCACATGCTGCAGGAGCAAGGCCAGCCAGGTTCTGTCCCTTAACACCCAGCAGAGACTGAGGCTTCCATAACAAGACCAGCAAAGACAACGGTTAAACAGTGACACGAAGCACCCGAGGGCCTCCTACACACAGAACAGAGAGGCTGCATCCTACCCACCACTCCCACCCATCCTTCACTGGATGGGTCACAAGGGCCAACCCTAGTCCCCGAACCTCACTGTCATGCTCAGGGCTCCTCAGTAAGAACCAAATACAGGTGGCACCCAGGCTCGGAGACTGTCCCGTAGAGAGTGTATTCCCTCCAAGCTCGTCTCATTCAAATCAGTCCCCGAGCTCAGTGTTAGCACAAGGCAGGGCTCCAAGACACAGAGCAAGGGACGGGGTATGTGGCCGGAGGCCCCACCTACAGCGAACAGCAAGGGTCATTACAAAGGTGGCACAGAGGATGACAATCCTGATTTCTGGATGGTCTCACATGGTGGACAGTTTAACCAAATGAGTAAGTGCTTCCCCCATGTCTTACGCTCTGAAACCACGACCTGCGGTCCTCATCTCAGGATCAGCAATAACCAGGCTGAATCCTGGCCTGTGCTGCCGGGCTGGGTTCCTGGGACAGAGGCTCCAGGGATGAGCTGGAAGGGGATCACCAGTGCTTGATGACCATGGTCTGTGCCCCCACTCCCGACACCACCCCTCTTACCATCTGTCTGCTCCAATACCACTAGCATTGTGTTCACAGGGAAAAAGCATCTCTGATTTTAAACAGGGAGAAACAGACACTAAAAAATAAAAAACGACAACTTGATTTCATCTTTGAATAGGATTTAAAAAAACAAGGGATCATAACCCACCTCCGGGCATTTCTGAGACCGGCACCCCGCCTCTGCCTGGGATGGGCCAGGACCAGGAGTGGCTCCCGCGACCACCGAGACGCTCCCACCGTGCCGCCCACGGGGCTGGGGCTCTTACCTGCGCCATCTTAGCAAGGTCTAGGGAAGGCCTCTGCTCCTGCGTCTCTTCCGGGCGCCGCCGCTTAATGCCGACCTTCTTGTCGTTAAGGACGCACGGCTGGGAGCGGCTTCGGGACAGCCCACTGGAGCGCCTGGCCAGCTCCGGCGTTGAGGCAGGTGTGCTGCTGGCTGAGGGTGGACAGTACTCCGCAAAGGAAAACTGCTCGTGGGAGCAGGACAGGGACCGCTGCATGTCGAGCCGGCCCCCGCCCACAGGGTTCGGGTCGGGGCTCCAGATGTCACCCGCCTGTCCACAGGTGGCCGAGCCTGGTGCCCCCTGGCAGGGCTGACCTCCGAATCGGTGGTGGAAGCCCGCCTGGTCGTAGGGCGAGGACAGCGCGTTGGCCCGGGATGGGAGGCTGAAACTGGAGCTTCTCTGCATGGTGCTGAAGCCGTTGGAATAGCGCTGGACACTGCCCCCGCTGTAACAGCGTCTCTTCTCTACGGGAGTCCAGACTTTGGAGCCCAAGGGCCTCCACGATGTCCGGCAGCTGGACATTTCATCGGAGAAGGACAGTGACCGGCACTGGCGCTTGCTGGGGGGTGCTGAGGGGTTCCCGTTGTGGTCGCTGAGGCTGAGGTCTTTGATCAGGTTGGTCACGGCGCAGGCGGTCGCGGCCTCCCGGTGCCACAGGGCACTGTCCTGACACTTATCAGGCAGACACTCCCAGATGCCGGCGCTCGGCTGCTCAATCTGAAGAGGGCATTTCCTGTCCAGGTCTCGCCATCTGTCATTTTCTGGTTCAGAAATGACAAAGAGAAAACAGGGGTTGAGAAGTCCTCCATGCCAGCCCTCTATCTATCTCCACAACCAAGAGCCCATTTTATTTTATTTTTTTTTAAAGATTTTATTTATTTATTTGACAGAGATACAGACAGCCAGCGAGAGAGGGAACACAAGCAGGGGGAGTGGGAGAGGAAGAAGCAGGCTCATAGCGGAGGAGCCTGCCGTGGGGCTTGATCCCAGGACCCCGGGATCATGCCCTGAGCCAAAGGCAGACACTTAACCGCTGTGCCACCCAGGCGCCCCCTCAAGAGCCCATTTTAAACAGGATTTCAGAGTCAGGAAGGCCCTTAAAAAACCATCCAGTCCAACCTCACTTTACGGATGAGAAAGAGAGGCTCAGAGCAGGGATGTGAATCCCATGGTGTTGAATGAGGTGCACAGTGAGGCCCAGGATACACGTACCCCCCCACACCCCCCCACACACCCCACCCCGGGCCTCCAGGCGTGGCTTCCTTTCCAACATTCCACACTGCCTCCCGGCAAAGTCCAAAACAACAGTTTTCACCCAAATGCCTTCCCATCTTATAGGTGGGAAGCTGATCTGCCCCAACCCTCCCCTGGCCTGCAGAAGTTGGGGCAGGATGTCTGTTCCGTCCCCTCTCGAGCTGGGGCTCGACGCCCTGGCAGAAGACTACGACCCAAGAGGTGTCTTTTTGTACTTGGGAGGGTCAAGGTCAAACGGGGCGAGCAGTGCCTCCAGGTTAGCTCATCCAAACCCCATCTCTAGAATGCCTGCTGACAACAGAAACTGCAAACTGCACTGACCTATGCCTCCACCATCAAAGCGCTCTACATCACCACCACCAATGACGGCCAATCATGGAGCCCTCTCCTTGTGTTCCCTTGATTTCTCACTGAGATCGAGGATGTTTAAAGCCGTTAAAGTCTGGAAGANCGTGTCTTGGGCTGCACAGACATAAGGGGACGATTTAAACTTACATAGTCAGGTCTCTACTTGAACACATGACTAAATAAGCTAACCCCACTAGGAAACATGGACTTCGCACCTGAACCTTTATTTTAGTAAAATATTCAGGAGCTATTCGGCGTTTTCCTACTGAAGAATCAGGCACTGTGCTGAGGATCTTAGGAGGGCACAGATAAACCTGATGACGTGGTTCTTGTATTCAAGTTCAGAATACAAGAGCAAAGTTGAGAACTATCCTGGGCTGCCAGGGATCCACATTCTGGCATGTTTCTATCTTTTTAAAATCTACATATATTTATGAATGGTACACATGGGAATATACAGAAAACCTGGCTGGAGTCCATCAGTCATCAGAAGGACAGAAGTAAACCCTGAAATGACATTCAGGCAGGTGTTTAACGCACACCAATTCTCACAGCACTTTCGACTACTGAGCAGATAGCCCCATGGCGGCTGCAACGCACCAGGTGCCCCGTAGGGAGGGTGAGTAAGTGGCCTGGGGCTACAGAGCTAAAAAATGACTGGAGGCTAATCCAGGCTGGCCCACCCCAGAGCCCTGCTCTTCTCACTACACCACAGCGCCGAGGGGGACCACAGGATCCCAACATGGGGCCTGCCCTCAGCAAGTTTCTGAGTCACGCGGGATGGGCCATCCACTCAGACAACGGGGTGCAACCCCGCAAGTGCACCAGTCACATCCATCTCCTCGATCAGGGGCCACTTCTCCAAGGGGCCTCGCGAGCCAAAGATAAGCCACATCAGGGCTAAAGGTGCCGCTCCTTCACCTAGGGCACTCTGCCACGGTCGTGAGACACACCTAAGGGGTTGGGACCCTCGACAGGGGACAAAGGAGGAACCGCCCAGAGGCTGTTTCCACGAGACGGCCTCAGAAGCTGGAGATGCAGCAGAAGGATCTTCCTTTACACCCAGTTAGGCCAGTTGGGAACAAAACAGGACAGTCACCAAATGTCCAGTTCACCTCTTCCCAGAATCTTCTTGAGCCCTGGTGCACGGCAAGTCTCCATACGTGTCCCTTTAACTAAATCTGATAAAGTATTACCATAAACTGCCTTCTTGCAAGTAGCATTTATGTTGTTCAAAACACGTCTTCACTACTCACCGCCCCTCGAGCAGCCACGATTCTTTTAAAACAGCTTCAATTTGACATTTATAAGTAGTTGAAAGATCAGTAAACTCATAATAAAGTAAAATTAAATACAAACTAACATCACTGAATCACTCTGTTAGCTGATTTACAAGAAGAAAAGTTATCCTCAGAAAAAAGTGTAGATTTGTGTGTAAAGATGGTCTTCAGAGTGATACAAGTGGGTGCCTGAGTGGCTTAGTCAGTTAAGGGTCTGCGTTTGGCGCAAGTCATGATCTCAGGGTCCTGGGATCGAGTCCCGCATCAGGCCCCCTGCTCAGTGGGGAGCCTGCTTCTGCTTCTGCCTCTCCCTCCGTCCCTCCCCCTGCTCATGCTCACGCAGGTGTGGACGCATGCGCACTCTCTCTCAAATAAATAAAATCTTTAAAAAAAAAAGTGATACGAGTGACAGCAAAATGGTAAACACAACTAAAACACCCTCCAGTCGGGCTGATGACATAAATGATCAGGGAGTAATGTGGAACATGGAGACAGCACAGTTCCAAAGAATAGTAATGATGGGAGAAGTGTTGATGATGTAATTCGAACCCTAAAGAAACAGTATAGAAAAACTGTATAGATAACATGATTCCTATTTTGTAAAATACATATGTTATATGTGATGATTAAAAGAAAATAAACCAAAATGCTCATAATCGAATGGGAGAGAGCTGGCTGCTTTATGTTTTTTTCCTGTTTGTTTTGTTTAGTTTTTACATCTTCTGTAAGGACAAATATATTTCCAAATGTGTGGGGGATGTGGCCACCAAGCCCACTGGCGCTGTGCCAGGGTCAGGGCCTATGATCCCAGCCTCCTCTGGGTTTGCTCCTTTGGTCTTTCAGGGAGTTCCCTTGGAACTGGCCACCAACTTCTCTTCTGGGACAAGGCACTGAGGCACCAGATGGGCCAGAAATGTGGCTGACTGAGGAAGGACCAGTGGGCCCAGCCACAGAGCAGTGAGGGCCCCAACATGGCATCACAGTGGCCCTGCTTAAGGAACCCGAGGCTCGCTACAGACATTCTCCATCCCAGGCCCTGGGAAGCCCATGAAATTAAAAAGAATTGATCCCACCCTCAGAGGATACCACTTTCCGTTTCATTTTAATTTCACTGCCCTGGAATTGTCCCCATCTCTAGGGAAGTCATGAGAAGAAAGGGGACCTGGGAGCCAGTTAAGCATGAAGGTTCAGTCCCTCTCATCTGGCAGCGCCATTCCTCCCCCCAAGGCTATCTCATGATCCTGGTGCTTCTTGATGGGACCCCTCAGGCCTCCCTATTCCAAGCTCAACGACTCAGTGCTTCCAGAGAACTTCCTGAGGCCCACACCTGTCATGTCTGTCCCCATGCAGCCGCCCGTCGCCTCAAAGAAAGAACGCAAACATTTTAGCCTGCCATCCAGACCCCATCCACTCATCGCCTCCCCAGTTCACCCTACTCCAGGCACACCGAACTTTCTGTGACATCAGAAGTCAGACTAGAAGCAGGTGGAATTGAAACCATCCTGGACGATCCGTGGAAGGGCCCAGAAAGCACACTCCTCCTGGTTTGTGTACACAGCCCTGAAGAGTATTCCTTATAAAACGGAAGGTGAACGAACCAACTGCGGGGACGGGCACAGGCAGCATCTACAGGCGGGAGGTGGGTGTTCCATCTGGGATTAGGCGACTATCAAATCCCCACCCCGCGGGGCCTGGCGCTGGAGGGCTAACTCTAACGTGCTCCTGCTTGGCTGTGGGAACCACGCCACTCTGTTTTAAGGGTAAGCCTCCACGACCTTAACAGTAAGATTCCTTCGCCGTAGGATGATGAAGAGTCCGTTCTCACCTGGGTCCACTGGTTAAATGCGGGAGCATTGTGTCGGCAGTGAATCTGCAGCTAGCCCCCAAACACCAGCTCTCTCACCCCCTGACCCCTTTGTGAAGGCCTGGACTGTTCTTCTCCTGACTTTATCCCTCCAGCAAGAGTCTCTTCCTTATCATTTAAGAGCCAATTCAAACATCGCCTTCTCTGCAGATGGGCCTTCTCCACATTAGCCACTGGGCGCCCACAGCTCTTTGCCTGACTTTCAATCTTATGGCTCAGATGTTAACCTTAATTATCTGTTTCCATGTCTGCTTCTACTGAGCCACGAGCCCTCGAGCACAGCCCCAGCATGGCTCCCAGTGCCCAGCATGGAGCCTGGCACACAGCAGACCCTAGCCAGTGGTGGGTAGAGGGAGGAACGGATCATGCGCAGAGCAGGCTGTGGGTGGTCATTTGGTCTCACTTGTCTCTCACCCCTCACACTGGTAACCCCTCCTCGGCCAGCTAGGTCCAACCTGGGGGCTCTGTCTTCAACTTCCCGCTTTCCCGAGGTCATGGGTGGTTGCGTGTGAAGCAGCGGGGAGTCTGACTAGTGGTATGAGGTCTAAGATACTCTGGAAACACAAAGCTCTGTCCAACACTGACTGCTGCTACTGTGTGTCAACACCAGCCAGGTGGCCACTTGGTCTGTCTGAGGGGCAGATAATATTTTAATTGTTACTATCTTTATCGCTTGAAGAAGTACAATATAAGAAAAGTAAAAACAATCGGGGCTATGTTTAGCTCTTGTGTTTTCCCCCTTCGCTCAGGGAACAGAAAGCAATTTGCTGGGTCAGGTCACCAGACAAAAGAAACAGGAATAGAAGCTACTTTTTAGTGGCAAACAGCCCCGAACTTCTGGTCCTGACGTCACTCCGGACAAAGGGCCTCGGCAGGGCTCTGAGGAGAGGATACTGGACACCCCCGCCCCTCCATTCAGTATCACTCTGCCCAGACAGCAGTAACTCTTTCAAAAGTGACAACAGCCATGGACCTGGGGAGTCTACTGAGCAGGGGTCACCTGGGATGGTGGGAAGTGTGTGGACACAGGTTTGAACCTCAGCTCTGCGAGTCACTTAATCTCTCAGAGCCTCAGTTACCTCGTCTGTAAAATGTGGGTGACAGATAGTAATGACCTCGCAGAGCTATTCAAGAATCAAACAGTTGCCTGGGACAGGGCCTGTGAGGGCACAGCGGGCTCTGCCAGTGGCAGTGCCATGACTGGGAGGACAGAGCTGGACAATGCCCTACAGCTGAGGCTCAGCTCTCCTGCCCCTGGTACCAAGCTCTGTGGGTCTGGCCGGGGTGGGCCCCTGTGTGCTCTACACCAGTCTTCCTCAGGGTGGTTTTGGCACCTTGGGTTGGGAGGAGCGCCCCTTGGGGTGTTAAAATGCAATTCCCAGGCCCAGTCCCTGACTCAGGAAACAGAATCTCTAGGGGGAGGGGTCTGCATTTAAACCGGCTCCTCAGGTGTCGAGAGCCACTCCTACAGGCTACACGGGGGCCTGGGTTCTCCCACCTTTGTCAGAGTGGCAGCTCACTTGGACCATCCAGCCACACCCAGGATGCTTCCGGAAGCTTGACCATTCCAGTGTCTCCAAATCTGGAGTCAGAACACCATTAAAAGTTGGTGCTTTGGGGTTTATTTTGTTTCCAGTCGGTAACAAGAAGCAGAACTACAGAGAAGGAAACCTTTCAGCCTTCAAGTCCATGGAGGGCCCTTTTTCACAGGAGGGGGTGGGGGCCCCAAGCTGCTCAGCATGTTCTGGATGGAGAGCCACAGGAAGAGGCCTGGGAAGCCAGGGGAAGGGTCTGAGGCCTCCCACCTTCCTCTTGGGACACACCGGCACCGGCCTGGGGTGAACAAGGGCCCAGCATGATGGCGCACAGCCTGGGAGCACCGGCACCAGCCTCACACCTTCCGGGCAATCCCCATTCCTCTCAAGTTGCTCCATTCCCCGCTGAGCCTATCTTCACAAGTTTGAGATTATTCACAGGGGACCAGGCTCTTCCTCGAGACGGGAAGACAAACCGCACAGACTCATACAAAAGCATACAGACCATCCAGTTCTCTCACAGATGGCGCCACCAGGTGACCTCCAAGGTGGCTTGATGTCGGAGCCTGAAGTCCCTGAGAAGACCCCACCAGCCCGGGAGGCACGGGAGAAGCCGACGCTCACACGCACGGGAACAAAACCCCAGGCCCCCCAACCTTGCTCGCAAAGCACCGGTCCTGCCACACGCTGACGAGGGAGGTTCAGAAGGCTGCCGGGTACACAGATCGAGAGCTCAAAGAAAGAAAACACTCGGAGGAGCACGAACAGCATCTGACTTCAAATGTTCTTGTTTCCATTTCTTCCCTTGAAGGGAAATTCCCAGGGGCCCAGATTCTTAGGGGACTACAGTCCTCCTCGGTTCAAAAGCTAGGAGATTTACAGGCCTGGACGTCTGTGTGCTGTGTGTTACAGGCTGCCTTATGGTGACAGAACCACAGCAGAATGTGGTTTCTAGAAAAGGTTAAGCACCTGGAGCACAGACCCCAAGATGTTAGACTCTTGCAGCCTCCCCGGCCTGGGTCGCAAGCCTCCAGCGAGACCGAGACCGGCTGACTCATTCTTGGACTTCACACCTATCTACTTGTGCTGACGACGACTCTCTCTCTCCCCTGCCCCGTGGGGCTGGCTTGTGCTAACCTGGCCTCGGGACTGCAAAGACTCTCTGCTTGATTTGGGGGTAAAAGCTCACTAACTCTCTCAGTGGGAAACTGGAAAGGTATCTTTCTGAAGGCAGTTTTATGAAGCCAATCTTACAAAAAGAACATGGGAAAAACATGCAGGACGAGGACCTGTGCTATCCCACAAGGGAGTCACTGATTTTTAAATAAGCTTCTAGAGCCCCTGGGCCAGTGGAGTGCCTCCTTCCTGGTCATCAGAATGGGGATTCAATTCAAAGCCGTGTCAGGAAGCAAAGCTTCTCAGGCTTTGCCTGACCAGGCGTCAGCCTCCGGTTGTGCCCTCTCAATAGCAATGAATCATAAAATGTCAGCTGCATCTTGGGTTCAGGGACAGTGACACAGGACACCAAGCTCCTCGAGGGGCCAAGGCACAAGGACATGGAATTGGGATGGCTGGAGAGAACACTCCGTCAGCCCCATCAAGGGCAGCAAGGAGCCTGGCTTGAGGGGCTCTAGAAGAAACCCGAGCGGCTGGTAACCTTCGGAGTGGTAACCAGAGCCCTGCCCTCACCACCTGGGCAGGGGTGGCCCATGGCAGCTGCCACAGCTTCTGGGAAGCCTCTGCTCTTACAAAAAGAGGCTTGGTGGGATCCCCCAACAGAGAGTATAGAGGGGTAAGAAACACACCGGACTGAGCATTAGGAACACGGGCCTCAGTCTCCCCATCTGTATGAGGCAGGGTGCCCACCCCTTACCTGCAGGGGCATCCAGAAATGTGGAGGGAGCCAGTATTCCCAATGGCAACAAGAACTGTGAAGGGACAGAAAGGTCCCTTTTGCCCATCCCCTTTGGCATTCCCATCCTGGCTGTGGGCACACATGGAGCATAGGAAATGGGCACCTGCCTGCGATTCAGCTCCCAAGTCACGCGCACCACAAAGCTGAGCGCCGCTACCTAGAGGAGAGAACTGGAAGCTGGGAGAACTGTTCTAGAAAACTGCCGATAAATGTGTATTACCTGTTAACTAACCCCACTGAGCTCCTTGCCGAGGCGGGGAGAGAGCACAAGCATACATCCCACGCACGCTACTCAACCGTGGGGCATCACGGCGCCCCCTGTCGTTCCGGTGGGGCGCCTGAGCTTCAGAAGAGTGTCACCCCTCACCTAGGGATGCAGGGCCAGCCAACAGCACAGTCTGCAATCCCAAGGCCATGCTCCTGCAGTGGGGCCAGGCTGCCCCTCACCGGACCACCCTTCTACCTGGCAATGCACTGTGGTGGGTGGTGCCCAAAGTCTGCCTGGCAGTGTCATCGCCCGTCCTCTGGCACCACCATGGCCCCCTCCCCACCCCAAGGCAGGCCAGCCTGGGTGAGAAGGCAGCCGGGGAGGCTCCCTTTTCACTTGTCACCGTAAACAGCCGTCCTGTGCCAACTACACTTTGCACCTTCTTCCAGTCTGTACGTTATTCCAGAAACACTGTCGAAACCAATACATGGTGCGAGGAAACATTTAAAGCACCCTCTATGGACAAACCTTAAACTATTGTAGGGACGGAAAAATCACACGTACGTCCACGATAAATAAAAATAAATAAAAAATAAAAAGGAAATGAAAAAAAAATCATACACCTGCATGCCTGTATGGGGATGTACTTTTTAAAAATGAAAGCAAGGCTCTCTTTAGCCAATTTCAGTTACTAATCTGTTTCTTATAGGAGGCGCTGGTCCAATGATCATATTCGACATGGCTAGCCCCGAGAGACGGCAGCAGTGGCAGAGACCAGCAACTGGCGGGAGCGGCCCAGGCGCTGCTATGGCTGTGCCTGCAGTCTCGGTCACATGCTCGTTCTGAGAAGTCGAAAACGTCCCACCTCCAAATTGTCAGCTTTCTCATACGGGGTGCAATCACATTCCACTTTCAACAACAAATAGCGGCGGAGTTAAAAGACCAAAAGCTATGAAATCTCAAAGTGAAATCTTTCAACCCCGCACGGCCCAACACAGCCAACTGGTTTACCCTGTAGAAATTAATACAGAGAGTGCCCCCGGGAACAACCCTTTCATGTACAGAGTAGTCTTTAACAGCCAAGTAATTAAACACAGAAAGTAAGGGCTTATAATTAAAATGCTGACAAACCTGAACCAGAGTGGCACTAGTAGGGCTGCTATAATATTTTTACAATTCCCTTTTATACATAATGCATGATCCTTCTGCTCAAGTTTCTCTATGTTCTCTGCCTGTGAAATAATTTACATTAATAAATAATTTATTACCATAACTCCTAAAGTAATTATGGGTTTCCATGCGATTTTTTTTTTTTAGCATATGAATTGTTTTGTTCTCTGTTCATTGACTTGTATTTACACAACTTTACCTAGTGGCCCTTTTGCAATAATTGGTATTGCATTTGCTTTCTCACATATTATTTGATTTCCAGGTCTCTCCTCGCCTGAGTGGTGAGTGTGTAGTGTCCACCGTCCCTGCGATATAGAACTCATTTAGTGCGTGCAATTAGCCAAGGGTGGTGAGTGGAGCATGCCCTCACCCCACTTGCCCTGCTTCACCGGGGTCAGCGTGAAGAAGCATCTCCCATGGCGAGCAACGGAGGACCTGGGGGAGGGGGCTGCCTCTCCCAGCACAGAGCGCTTCCGTCAGGTTTGGCCAAGCCCCCTTCTCCACCCACTAGAGATCATGGCCAGCAGCAAGGGCTGGCCAGCCTGCCGAGCCAGCTGACCAGCGGGCAGGCCACGGCCCTGAAGCTGCCACCTGACCAAGGTTTCCTGTGTTAAGAACACAGGAACCAGTCATGTACATGGCTCTTCCCCAGAGAAGCTGCTTGCAGAGGAAATTCCCGCTCTGCACAGAAAGTGTTCTCAGGATGGTATGGGAGGGGAGAAAGGAAACCAAGAGGCAAACACTGTCTCTGCTGGAAAGAGCCCTTCGGGGACCGGGCTGGGCTCACAACCTAATAAGGAGCAGTGGGCCTTGGTGCAGAGCAGGCCGGGCGGTAGCCTGGCCCCACTGTGCCCTGCTTCTGCCACTCCACCTCGTCCTGGCTTTGTTCTCTCCCTAACTTTGGGAAAGCACAAAACTGCTTCTTTATATCAAGTTCCCAAACTTAGGGTATGTGGGGGGGAGGGGAGGAGAGACAACGATGGGGAGAGGCCCATCATCCAGCCCACAAAAACATAAAGTACTTAAAAAGAACACACATTGTTGTCAACACTTGATTACATGAGTAAGGCATTTTATCTAAGTGGGTGTAGGGGAGGCCGGGCTACTCGAAAGGGTGGCTTTTTAAGAGGAAGCAAACAGGCCACTGTACTCCCCACCCTAATGTGCTTGCCTGGATTTTCTTAAGAATGTTCAGGAAACTCAAACTCTCACTGGCTTCCAACTAGGACCCATGCAATGGGGGTTTGGGAGGGAAAATGCCCTGAGTCACAGGGCCAAGCTGTCCCCAGCAATCACGGGAGAATTCCACCGATCAGGGCCAGAACATGAGTTCTTTATCTCCAGGAGACAGACAGGGGGATTGGTGATTATAGTAATAGGACATTTTGTCTTGGCTGATCATTGCCCAGTCCTGGAAAGGCTCAAAACCCTCTTGAAAAGTCCAGCCAGACCCACACAGTGCCATTAAAAAGCAGGCATGCCTAAGATGAGACCTCACTACCTGGGATGCCCTCCCCGGTCACGGGGCAGGGTGGGGCCACACCTCGATGCACAGGTTAAAACGGGCGGAGCGGTCACCTGAGCTTCTGCCAGCGCTCAGGCTTGGGAAGGCCCCGGACAGCTGACATTCCACCTTGGCAAGTGCCCAGGAAGGGGCTGCAGGTGGGAGGGACTGAGCTGGTGCCTTCTTTGTGCTGCCGTCTCTTTAAATCCTACCAAGAACTGCAAACTGCGAGATGAGGGAACTGAGGCTCAGGAAGATGGGCTGATCTGCCCTCGGCTTTGAGGGTCCCCATCCACAGGGAATTCACTGTTTCTCGATCTCTCGGCTCCACTGGACAGAGGTCCCCTTGAGGGCAGGGGCTGATTTACTTCCTCTCTGTGCCAAGTGCCTGACACGTAGTAGATCCCCAATAAATACCTACTGGAACAAACCACTGAAATGAACCGTGGTGAACGAAAAGCCTTGGTAATGCACGCTTCAGATGGCCCGGGGTCTCCCCAAATCCAGGAGGGGCCGGCCAACAGAAAGATGAGCACGTGGGACAGAGAGCAGCCGAGGAGAAGGAGGAGAGGACTCCGCAGACCCCCACCCGGCCATTCCTCCATTGCCTGGCAGTGCCCTGGAGCCAGACTACATCAGGCACGAATGGCCTTGAGATCAAGACCGACACCTCCACCACCAGTTTACCAAGCTGGCCCAGTTGAAAGCTAAAGCCCAGGCTGGGCTGAGGAGCTGAGCAAGCCCAGGGGCCTCCCTCTCCTTCCCAGCAGGACAAAGGCAGGCAGTTTCAACACAACACAACGGAGTCCAGCCCGTGAAGCAGGCAACGAGGCAAGCTTCTGAGCCACGTGGCTAGGTCGGTGAGGGTTTGTTGAAAGCCGTTAACCACCAACGAGGTACTCAATCAAGCCCCATGTAGGGACAAGTTTCAGAAGTGTGTCACGTGGGTAACCCAAGGCCAGGTGATCTCCCTGTTTCCATTTCCTCTGGGTGGCGGCATCAAGAGGACCACCTGGGGCTCTCCCACCGAGCTGTGGCTTGTAACTGAGAAGAAAACAATCTTCCTTCTCCCCCAGCCTGGGTCCAACTCTGCCAAGGGAGCTTGGTGGGGAGTCACCTCACTAGGCCTTGGTTCCCCTCTCTGCGAATGGGGCGTCCCCACCGGCCCCACACCAGAGTCGCTGCCGAGTCCCAGAGACCCTGCGAGGAAGGAGGGGCCTGGTGCTCACGGCGACATACCCAGCACCCCTGCCACCCTCATCACCCCATCGACAGGATGGAGTCTAAAAAAGACAAAGTAAACACTGTGCACAGCGTCAAAGGCTGAGAAAAAGGGCAAGAAGACCTGACACAGTCCCGTGAAGACAGGCCTGGAATCCGAAGGCCTGCAGGGGTCACCCACCATGGGAGCTTGGCTGCTGCCTCAACACAAACATTAGAGAAACTCATCCGGCAGGGTTTCCTCACAGGAGGAGGAGTCATGGGGAGACGGCAAAAGGGGAGATTGTGCCCAATCATCTGGAGCTCAGAAAAATCAATATCATCAATACAGTCATCTCCTCTGCCCCCATATGAAAAAGAGTAATTCACACTTGCGTGGGCACAGGAGACCAAAACAACCCTTCTGGAAAGCACGTCAACAATATGAAGCAAGAGCCTTAAAAATGCTCCTGCCCTCTGGCCTCTCTAAGCCACTCCTGGGAACTCCTAAGGAATAATCCAGAAGGCAGACAAAAGACAGAGACTTAGACACATCCTCACCGGTCATCACAACAGCAAACAAAACAGCCATTCCACCCAACAAACAAGAAACAGTTAAACCGTTAAATACACGTTGATGCACAATGTGGTACCACAGACTCGTTCAACCACACGGATGGGCCAACGCTAATGCACTGGGGAACCGACGGTAGTAAGGACCACCAAGTGAAACCACACAAAAAAAGGTTTTTGTATATAATTGTATACGATCATTCATTCATCGTAGACTTGGCTATGTAAAAAATTCAAAGAACATAAAAATACACCAAAACAGTACCAGGAGTTCTCACTGGGTACTGGGGCTACGAGAGATTTTTATTTTATACTTTACACTGTGGTATGTCTTCTGAATGCCTCAAAGCGAACATGATTACCTTAATAACCAGACAGAAACTCTCAACATTACGGTCGGAGATGACATCTGTCAACCACACCCCAGCGCCCTCCTATTCACGCAGCCCCACAGCCCTGGTTGCACTCCAGCACGGCCGGGCCCGAGGCGGATCAAGCACAGAGAAGAGACCCCACTGCTGCTCTGTGTGCCTGTGTCCAGAAAGGGCTTCCAGCGTCTCACCTGGAGAACTCAGGCCCTGGTGGAAGGACTAGAGAAGGACTCTTCACAGCCACCTTGGTTACTCACCCATAATTCCACAAGAGAAAAGTGTCGGTCCTTGACTCATCTTCTTTGGCGTGTGCTGAAAACAACCAGAAAAGCTATTCACTCTTCAAGTCATAAGAAGCACGTTTGCACATGACCCTGCACTGATCCCTCGCTAAAGTCACAATTAAAGGGGTAACTGCCTTTTGCCAACGTCAGATTAGGGAAAGGAGAAAAAAGTGTTCTAAGAGGCAACATCTGCCCATAATTAGACCTGGACTCTGTGTCCAAAGTCTCCAGTGAGTTATGGAGTCCATCAAGTTAATGGCTTCAAAAAACACACAAGAAAGCCCCACGACTTCTGACACTGGGGGATTTTTCCATGTGAGAGCTGTGGAGGAGGGTGTGATACATGGGGTTCACTGAGCTGCGCGGCAGGGAGGCAGCCCCACAGTGCAGGCTGGGAGAAGAGGGGGCCTCTCGAGGACAGGAAGAGCCCCCAGGGAGGAGCGGAGGCCCGTCTACCACCCTCAGCTCCTTCCCTCCCCTGAGACACAGGAGAACAGCTCTTCCTCTATACAGAAGCACCAGGTACAGCTCCAGCGGGTGGCCCTGTGCTGCGCGAGCTGTTCGCCGCTACAGGGAGGCCCCCCCAAGGCCCCCTCTCTGAACTGAAACAGAAACTCAAAGGTCGTGTTTGGTCGCAGCAGAGCCATAGCTTTTGAACTCCTTGGCACCGTATTTCAATGGCTTCCCTTCCAACCGTAAGCATCCCACATCTCCCCTCAAACCCCACACTTCACCTCATAAAATGCTATGGCCGCTGGGAGAGAAACAGGCCAGTGGGGCCTAGAAGGGCCCCAAGACTAGGCACTGCTCCATGGCTACACAGTAACCTGAGCACAGAACATTCTGGGCTCCCCTGTGCTGGTTGAGGCATGGGTCAGGCGGCCTGTTCTGACCTCTGGTGAGGAGGAGACGGTGCCCACTGGGGCCCCAGGAAGAAAGGTGTGCCTCAAGTATTCCCAAGGCTCATTCCTTCCTTCCTTCACCCACTCCTAAGGACTGGTAATTATTCACATGCAGGCTGCGCTAGGGGTTGAGCGCGTGATGGGGAAAGAAGCTCTCAGTCCCAGAGGAGTCAGCCTGTCCAAGAGAACTCCAACTTCTGAGAGGAGCCCCAAATAACAGCGACACACAAGCATCCAGTCTGAGAAGTGGACGGGAACCCAGGCCCTGGGGCTCTCAGGCCTGGAAGGAGGAGGGTGGAGCTGACTAGGAACACCTGGCCCTCCCAGATAAAAGGGTGGTGAGTGCCTGTCCCCAACTCCCCAGTTCAGAGACCTTTGCCCTCGGTCAGCTACGTGTTCATCCAGTCAGGTTAGTAAGGGTCCATCCTGCCCAGCCTGGGACACAGAGGGGAAGGATGCCTGCCTTGGCCCTCGGGAAGCTCACATTTCATGGAGGACACAGTCACAGAGACAAACCATTACACTACAGAGAGCAGGACCAGAGAGGAGAGGGCCCAGGCCAAGGGTGCTGGGGTGTGGGAGGTCAGGGCTGGCTTCCTGGGGGAAGCACTGGAGCCAGTACTCAAGGACCAGGAGAAGCCTGCAAGGAGCAAAGGGGCTGGGGCAGGCCTTTTCCGGTACCCCCTCCTCAGTTTAAAACACTCCTTATATTTTCAGGACAGGTTGCCCTCCTGGATTCCTTTAATCATCCCATCTATAGTCATACAGGGAAGTATCTGGAAAAAGTTGAAGGTGGCTGTGTCTGCCTCCCTCCCAAATGACTTGGTTAACACAGCAGGATGTGCACAGAAAGCCTCCACCAAAGCCACCAAATGGAGAGTGGGTGACAAAGACTCAAGAGCCCTGCCTCTGCGCCATGTGGCGCCGAACAATCAAGCATGCAGCCCCTGGGCACCAGGCAGGCTCTGCTCCCAGGAGGAGGGTTCAGAGACAGAAGCTGGGCTTGGCCTATGCCAGGGGCCTTGCCTGCCGGGGGAGACAACTCCGACACTACAGGACCACCTCGGTGTGAAGCAACCACCCACTGGGGAACCAGAGCCCCCACCCCACCCTTGGGTCGAGGGGGCAGGTGGCAAAGCGAGCCAGGGCTGGCGGCCCACAGAAACCCAAACCAGGATTGGGCCGGGGAAAGCGGAAGACAGCTAGAAGCCTGGAGCCGCCTGGCTTCTGCACTGGGACACAGACGCCACCGAGGAGGGCTTGGGGTTTACAGACAACAGGAAGCAAGCCAGTGAACCAGCTCACGGACTTGTCCTTCTGCAAAGCCGGCGTGTTCCTGACAGAGGGGCACGGTGGGGCCCTCCAGATCTGGGCCCTCCAAGGGACTGTTGACACCTGCGTGGGCACCACAGAGGCTGGGGGTCTGTGCCTGTAGAGGGAAGCACTGGCCCGGCCACAGGGGCTCCTGGGCCCTTGCTCACGCGTTCATTCACTCAGCAAGGATTTATCCCTGTTGGCTGCAGACCGTTTGTTCCCCAGGCTGGAGGACGCACACTTGGAACGGGAGTGGTTCTCACTGACCTCAAGGCCCTGCTCCGAGCCACCACCAGCCTCCACACAGAGACTGATCCAGCCCCCTAACTGGTTCCTGGCCTGTGCCCCGGGCCTGCCCTCCCTTCCCCACCCAGAACCTGCAGAGGCCAGCCGACGTCCTTCTTCTGCTTATGAACCTCCAGTGACTTCCCACAGCAACCAGAACAGAACCTGGCCACCCCTCTCCCCACAGCCACCAGGCCCGTGCGAGCCAGGCCTGGGTGCAGGAGACAGGCGCGCCTGCTGCCACCTCAGTCTCTCCGCGACAGGCTCCTCACCTCATTCCGGCCACCTTCCCTGACCATCCTGGCCAAAGCGCACCCTCCCCACCCGCGCTTTTCTCTGAGTGTTCGCACTGCCTGCGTCAGCTCCTTTGCTTCTGTGCTTATTCTCTGACCCTGAGAATTAAGCTTCTTAAGGCTGCCATCTTGTCCCAGCACAGAATAGGTGCCACGTGACTATCGGGTGACCGACAGCTATGGCCACCTGTCTGCCCAAGCTTGTCTTGCTCCTGCTGCCACTCACCCAGCAAATGCAGGGCCAATGGAAACAGACTTTCACTGGGCAGAGCTTGCCACCTACCCATATCGCTGGGCTCATGCCAACTCAAAACCTGGTGGAGAAGGGAAGAGAGCACCAGCTGGACAGCTGGGGGCCCCTCTGCACCCTAGGGAGTAAGAGAGCAGCGATCACTCTACTGAGATCTCACAACTTGAAGGAACACCTTCTCCACGTCCCTGTTCTCAGTGAAACCCGTTCCCGCTCTCTCACCAAGCACGTGAAAGTGCAGGTCCTTCTTCTGTTATCAGCACTCAACTCCTGCACTGGGACTCCTCCCTCCGTCCCTGCATAGTGTCTTGGCGGGACTACACCTCCATCTCCACTGATAAGAGATGGGCACAGGACGCCGGCGTGGCCAACCAGGCCCTCTGCTCTGGGGCTCTGAGTCCTGGACTGAGGAAGTGCTGGGGCTGCTTTACCCAGTGGGAGGCCTCAAGCCTGCCATGAGCACCTGCTTCCAAAACCCTGTGAGCTGCCCTATCCCTGCCCTTTCTGGGGCCTCACTCACCAGCTCTCCCAACATCTTCCCAGGATGTCAGGCCCAGGCATACCCTGATCATTGTCAGGTCTCCCTGAGTCCAACACAAGGTCCCCTCTGGGCTCCAGGTTGGCCAGAGCCAATTTATCCCCAGTATGCCTAGACCTGCTGGTTTGTACTGTTCTGCAGCCAGTCTTCCCAACCTTCAAACCCTCTGCACCACTGCAAAAAGGACGAGCCGGCCAATCACTACGGGCGATGCCCGACAGGCTGCAGGGACTCCCAGCCTCGGATTCATACGACACTCACTGTGCACACTGAAGTCAGCACCCAGGCCTTGGCTCGTATTTGCAGAAAAGAGGACAAGGAGCACAGCTCCCCTTGTATTTCTCCCACTGTGACGCTTCTATTCTCAAGCCTACCCCAGCACAGGTCCTGGTCTCTGGAGATTCCTCAGATCACAAGGGAAGGTTCTGGGATCAGATCCTCCACAGGGAAGGCAAAAGCTGGAAATCAAACTGGGGCTTCAGGGGCCATCTGTCTGACTAAAGAAAGAAGGCCTGACTTAAATAAAGACACAGTTCTGGTCTTAATGAGGAACTAGCTCCGACAGAAAATGGCAGAGCTCATTTCTGGCCATAATCACGCTTCTTCATAGCTCTGTTCTGCAGATTACTGACTAAAGGCATCATGTCACCTTTTCCCCCTAACAGTGTTATGGGGGAACCACAACGCGACACGGGCATACCCACACTCATGTGCTTGAGTGGAACAAGCAGATACCCCAGCCTCCAAAAAGGAACACAGTGAGACCATGGCAGCGGAAAGCAGAAGACAGAGCCATGCCTGACAAAAAAAGAGAAGCCAAGAAGGGATGAGCGCCCTTGTGTAAGAGGCTTTCAGAGAGCTGACGGAGACGGAGCAGTGGCCCAGGCTCCCCAGGCTCCCGGGGCTTCAGGGTTAGCCAAGGCTCAACTAGTGGCTTTGCCTGCTCAGGGAAAAGGCATCAGACTGCCTCGGACCGTCTGTGCACCTCTGGCTTCTAACTTGAGGCCAGCCCAGGGCCTGCCAGCGATCCTGGCTGGGCTGTTGAGCCCAGTGCCAAGTCCGCGTGGTCACAAGTATAAAGATCATCAGCACCCAGGCAGCTGGGCGCAAGGCCTGTCACGGCCACAGACCCCGAATCACAGCCTGGGCCTCCTAATCCGACAAGAACAAAGGGAAGGACCTGCTCCCCAAACCAGTGTCGGCTGCTGGGGAAATACGTTGAGGTTGGGGAAAGCAAGGCAGCCTACGGCCATGCCCCACCCTCTCCCCTGGAACAGTCTCCAGACTTGAGAGAGGGCCCACACACCGGCCAGGGAGAGGAGGCAGGCCTGGCTGGGGAAGATGGTCACTCCGGCCTGGGAGAACAGGCCACGGCCTGAGCGTGGGCGTGCGGGAAGGGGCTGGGGAACACTGCTCCCGAGGTCAACCGTCTGGGCCGCCTTCCAGCGCCAGCAGCTAATGTTAGAACACTGGGAGGAAGAGCCCACTCCGCAGAGGAAAGCGACCAGCAGAGCAGGGGGAGGAAAGGGGAACTGAGCACAATCTTCACTGCTGTGCATTGTGCAAGCCGGGCCAGCGCTGGGGCCGGGCGGGGCCCTCGGGCCTCTCTCCCCAGGGCCAGGCGCCGGGAAAGGCAAAACGCGGCGCACTTGTCAGTCCTTTCTGCTGTTTTCCTCCATCTCTCTTGGGAACAAGGCCGGTCACTTGCCACAAGCATTTCGTTTTTAGAAAAAGAACAAAAGATCTCGGAGGGCAGGGAGGGAGGGGCTACAGGCTTCCTTGCCCAGTGCCTCCAAGGTCACTGGGTGGCCCCCAGGTGACTTTCACCCACAGTTTGAGACTTTCTCTCTTACTGCTGTGCCTCTGGGGCCTGCTTCTCTAATTCCAAAGTGGCCTGTGATTCATGTTTTCTTTTTTAATCTGAAGCCCACCGCCCCTCCTCTTTCTGTTATCTTCTTAGCCTGATTAGAAAACAAAAGAGAAATGCTTTTCCATGTTCCTGTTGTTATCTTGATGGTATTTACACGAGGATGGCGTTGCCAGTTTAGGAAGCTGAAGCAAAGCCCCCCAGGGGAGAGCACGTTCTAACATCACTTTACCCTCCCTTCCGTCTCATGGACGTCAGCACTAGGCTCAGACGATCTGGGGTCTTTCTCGGCTGCTCACTGTGCGTGCCTGGACTGGAAGGCGGCCTCCCTCGACTTTCCTGAAAAGATGAGTTTTCCTTCCCCCGCGAGGGCTGGGAGGCCACGCTTTTGCTGGCAGGCGCTCCGGCCATGTCTCCTCGAAGGGCAGCTCAGCCGAACTGGGGCCCACGTGCCCCGGGACCAGCTCCACGACTAGCCCCAGCCAGGCCGGCCCCGCGATGGGACCAGGCTCCGCAGCAGCTGCTGAGACCCACAGCACATGTGGAAGCGGCCAGGGACCCTCCCTTGGGACCTCCAGACAGCCCTCACCCCGGAGGTCATTCCTTTCTGGTAAGGGCTACTCCCGGTGTATCCTTCAGATTTCAGCAGGAAAACACCCCCCGCCCCGCACCCCCACCCCCACCCCCACAGCAGAAAGCAGAGCGGCTCATACCTGCACCCTCAGCCGTGAACGTGAGCCGCCACCAGAGAGGAACTACAGCAGTGAGGAGCTGGGTGGCAGCTGGGCTGCAGGAACCCGTGTCCATTCACTCTACGAATGTCCCTGAGCACCTACCATGGCCCAGGCCCTGCTCCCAGGCCCTGGGCACTCAGCAACAAGCAAAAGAAACAAAATTCCTTGCCCTCATGGAGCTCACAGTTCCAAGCAGTCATTCAACAAACGAGATTGAAATGTCAGAAGGTGACAGGCATTAGGAGGGAAGAGAGAGAAGGGGAAGGGCAGAGAGCGTGGGGGAGGGGGTGGTTGTGGCAGAGTTCAATTTTAGGCTGAGTGAACAAAGAAGAAAGAGAGGGAGGGAAGGAGTCCTGCCAAGGGGGAGTGTTCCAGGCCGCAGAAGTGCAAAGGCCCTGAGGCAGGCTCATACTTCACATGTTAGCAAGGAGGCCAGTGTGGCTTGAGCAGAGTGGAGGGGGCGGGGAGAGAGCAGAGAAAGAGCTCCATGGTCACAGAGAACCAGAGTACATGGGCCTTGGGCCTCCTGGTAAGGGCTTTGACGTCTGCTCGGCCTGAGATGGGAAGCCAGCAGAAGGCTGGAGGTGAGGAGAGACCCATCTGCCTTCTAATTCCTCTGGCTGCTGGGAGAGAACAGCCTGAGGAGCCAGAAGCAGGAGACCAGTTACAACACATTTCTAGACAAGACAGGACAGCGGGTGGGACCAGAGCGACAGCAGTGGGGACAGCAAGAGGGAATCTATTTATAACTATATATTCAGCACAAACTGGAAAGGAAGCCGTGATGGGCAGAGACCTGACCCATCCTTGCTTGTGGAAATCTGCCAGCCTGGTGCACATGCGCAGTGGCACATGAAGGCCTCGGGTCCCCACGGCTTCCCCACACTCCTGCGAGGGCTGGACACCCAGCCTGGCCCAGCTGTTCTCCGCCTGACTGTTGGTGTGAGCTTGGGGAGGGAGCCCACGAGGGTGCTAGGGTGGGCTCTCAAGAGGGGCTACGAAGGGCACCAGGTGGGGTGCCAGGAACCGTGGCAGAGTCCTGGGGACTTAGCTCTCTGCAAAACCCCTCCTCGGGTTTATTTTTGCCAGAGTGGGACCTCTTCCCACCCCTTCTGCAGGAGAGCTGCCCCACTCACTTCTGAGGAATTAGGGCTGGAGGGAGGTTAAGAAGCTACTCTGGTCTCAGTCTGAGAAGGCCGAGCTATCTGCCTTTCTGGCCTAGCCCATCAGGCCACTTGGTCACAGGACAACTTTGGGAGAAGGCAACGGAGGGCGGCTGTCACCACGGCCCACCACCTTGGCCACCAGACCACACCCTCTTTCTCCATTGTCTCCCACCCTTGACATTCCCGATGCAGCCGCTCTCTGTCTGCGCCGCCCTTTGGAAGTGCCGCCTGATCTTGGCCCCCACTTGGGCACCACCTCCCTTCGGGAAACCACCTCCTCTTACCGGGTGGAGACCAGAAGGAATGTCAGTCTCAGCCTGGCAGGGGCAGCAGGACCCCATTTGGTTTCATTTACCAGGGTGCTGGCCTTCCCTCCTCACGCACCAGAGGACCCCCACCAGCTATGTCTTGCAAGCACATAGCCAGGCTCTGGGTTACGTGGCCCCGCTGCCCCAGCCTGCAACATCTCCCAGAGCTCTGCTCCTGGGCACTTTGGACTCAGTCTGCTAAGCCTGCATGTTCAGTCCACAGCCCCACTACACATCCGGCCTCCAAAAAGGTCATCAGAGAAATGAGGCCCAGTGGGTCCTTACCAGCTCAGGGTTGAAGGTCCTGCATGCTACGGAGTCAGCTCCCTGGTTGTCGAGGCTTTTCCTTAGGATCATCACCATGGTAAGGACCTCAGGCGCTGGGCTCCATCCCAGGGTGGGCACGAGCCATCTTCGGTCGGGCAGACTTGGGCAGAGGTGACCTGCTGGGCACCTCCCAGGTGACTGGCATCAGCAGGAACAGCTCCCGATTGGCTGCTCACGCTTGGGGAAGGGCTCTTCCAGGAAATGGCCAAGTGCACTCAACTCTCTGGAAAGACAACAGAAAGGCAAGGGATTCAGGACTTGGGAAGACTGGGCCCCGAGAGAACTGCCCGCATACCCCCTTGCTGGGGCCCTGCTCGGAAACGGAACTGCCTCCCCGCTAAAGGAGATGCCTTATGGCTGCAAAGGCCAGGATCCCCTTCTGAGAGGCCCCCATGCCGGCCTGAGGGCACCCCTAAGGCCAACGCACTAGTGGTACAGCAATTGGTCTCTTTTCAGCCACGTGGCACCTTCAAGACCTATCTCAGGGTCTGGGTTGGTCACAATCTGCTGTCCCCAGAGTGGACTCAAGTCATATGGCATCTTAAACCCAGCTGGCTTTACAGACAGCCTCGGTATATGCCCACGGCTGAGGGTCAGACATGCATCAGACCCACAGTCAAAACTGAAGGGACTAGCCCTCAGGCAGCCTCAGGTGGCAAGGTGGCTACTGTCCTCCACCGAGTTATGAACAAAAGCTACTGGAAGAATCAGGAGGGTTCATTTAAAGGCATGTGTTTCCCACCCCTGGAAGCACCACGTTTCAACAACATTTGCAACACTGGGGGCCTTTATAGCTTTGTCCCCTTCCCCAGACTGAGCCGAACCAAGTCACAGCCCTTGCAGGGCTGTGGTGACAGCCGCCCTCCGTTGCCTTCTCCCAAGAGCTGCCCACACCACCCAGAGCTGCGAGCAGTGACAGGACCCCTCATGGCGCCATTCTGCAGAACCCGCCAGCACCTCCTCCCACGTCAACCCCCCCCCCAAGCAAATGCTAAAAGAGCACGGCCTTAGCTCAGGTTTGAGAACTTGCTCCTTACACATGAATTTCTCCAAATCCTATGTCCCCATCCCACCCCGCTGTGGTCACACCTTCAAAGAGAGTCACATGGATGCAAGGAACCTGAAGATCACCGTCACAAAGTGAAAAATAATGACAATAGCAGCAGAAAAGGGCAGCTCCTAATCTATAATTAAAAACAAACTGCTCGGTGCAGGAAAATGTTTTAGAATCTGCTGCTCTGTGTAAAAATTAATTGCACCCTGGTATTTACTTGCCGTCCAGATTGTAAATCATATTTTCCTGTTTACTTCGATTAGACTTTACAGTGGGTGTTATTGGAATTGCTCAATTACGGGCCAGCTGGCAAGCACAGGAAAATTACCTTCTACTGTTCTTCGAAAACAAGGTTCATCCAAAGTGCAAGAGCCGGGGGGGGGGGGGGATCAATAC
>NW_024426885.1:7448743-7482392 GCF_017311325.1 Ursus maritimus | reverse complement strand
AAAGGATCGGCTGTTCAGGAAGAGACCTGGTGGCGTGTAGGCTCCCAGGTCACACCGGAGTTTCAACACCACCTCAGTCGAGAAGCAGCACATTCTGACCAAGAGTGAGCTGCTCAAGGAAGGAATGTCAGACCACTCCTCCCAGCTCAGGCCAGAAAGCTGAGCCAGAAATGCCCGCCAGCCCCCTGGACGCTTGGCTGGGGAGCGGGGTTGGGGGGTGCTACAGACTCTCCCTTCAAAGAGACCCTTTGTGCCGCCTCAGTGGCGGAGGCGAGGCCTACTGGCGGCCATCTTCTTTCTGGGTGCAACCTCATTCGGTTCTGGGGCGGCCGGCCATTGGCCCAAGGCCCAGAGGTGACCTGCCCTTCCCACCCCCACCCCCATTTCCTTCTTCCCCAACAAGGCAAGACGGCTTGGTGGTTACATGCCCAGGTCCTGAGTCAAGGACACCTGGGTTGGAATCCCAGCTCTCGAAATGCATTGTTTGAGTGACCTTTGCCAAGTTACTTACTCTGTGAGGCTGTTTCTCTCTCCATAACAGAGGGGCCACAGTGCCTGCCTCAGAAGATTCCGGTATCATCCAAAAACAGAGCTCAAGCCCTCTGCTCGGTGAGAAGTCCTAGCTCATCTGAGGAAGTGCTCGACAAACAGTAGCTACTGTGCCTACTTTCATCGGGGAGACTTAGGTCCTGATTCGTTCTCAGCAGCAGACACCCAAGCATCTATCTGTCCTCTCAGATTTTTTTTTAAAGAGAAATTCCATCAAATTTTTTTTAAAGCTAAATGCCACCAGGATGGAACTGGCCATATTATGGCCCATCCCTCTGGTGAAGCAGTAGGTGGCCAGTAAGAATGATGCTGTGGGAGTCCATTGCCATGGAAACGTGTTAGGCCATAGGGACGCAGCCGATCGGCACCGAACACAAAGCCGGGCAGAGGGAGCAGTGCAGGCAGGCCCGCTCTTGCAGCTCCGCCCCCACTGGAGTCCCTACAACAGACCAGCAGCAGCATGAGGGGTGATACCAGAGCACCATAAGCTCCTGGAAACGGGTGGCCAGCAAACATGGCAGGTGCTGAATGGAGAAAGGAGATCTCGCACAATCCCTGTCCTCGGGGGTCATGGGGAGTTCTGGGAATGCAGGCACGAATCCAACGAAGGCAGGCAGGAGTAGAGGCCACTGGAGCAGAGTTGTAAAGAGACCCTTCTGCACAGGGGCCGACAACACACAGCATGACCTACAGGAGCCCAGGAGTGGGGACAACGAGATGCCATCAACAGGGGGCTATTTCCACAAAGCACGGTGGAACCACGTAAAGGGAAACCACGTCGCTTTAGGCACAATTGTAACGAGGCAACTCTGACCATACAGTTGTGAAACCCTCTCGAAGACACACTGTGAAATGAATGCAGCAAGAGGAGTACAGCATGGTCCCAAAAGTATGGATGCCTTACAGAAGGGACCGCAGTTCTAGAGGAGAAGACATTTTGATTGTACAGCTTTGTGTGCTGCTTGCACGCCTCACCCGGTACGTGCGATACCTTTTCGGTTAAAAGAGAAAATAGGCAAGATTTCAACATGAAGGGAAGGCACACGAGCAGAGGGAAGACTGTGAGCAAAGCATGGTACCCTGCCCCGTACGTGGCGCGTGGGACTCGGTGAGCACCCTGGTGGCAGTAGCAGAGTGTATGTGGACGGGTGGTAGCGAGGGGACAGGGAGCTGGGAAGACAGATTCAGACCAGCCCGACAGCTCGACTGCATGCCGACTGAATGCAGACTTTATCACGTGGCCGTAGGGGCTCCCCGAGGGGCTGGGCTACTTTTGATCTGTCAAAAAAGAGTGATTGGCGGCGGGGGGGGGGGGGCTTTGCAATACCTAGCACAGTGCATTGAATACAGTACGAGCTCAACACACATTTTGGAATAAAGCTAAATCGTAGCAACAACTGAAATCATCCAGGCACATTCTCAGACCTTGTGAGGCAAATCCAGACCAGCAGAGCCTGGCACAATCTGGAATTCCCTGGGATTCCTTTGATCCGTGGCATGGGCCTGGCCAAGTTCACTCAGGAATGCCAATGCCCGTCCAGAGACTTAGAGCTGAGTCTGAGAATGGGGCCAGCGACAGCTCAGGGAAAAGCTGGGAGTGAGGCTGGGCGGGGGAGGGGGCCCTCCACCTTTGAAGGAACAACTGAGAGCATGGCTCTGCCCCAGGTAGAAGGAGGTGCCCCAGAGCCACAGGTGGCACGGTGCAGGCCTCCGGAGGCCACCTCTGGGGCACAGACCCCGCTCTGACCGGGAGGGTTTTCTCTGAACCCATACGAAGAACAGCTACTATGTACTGAGAATCTACTGTGTATCAAGTACTTTACACACGCCGGCTACACAGCAGGTTCATTCATCCCCATTTCACAGACGGATACAGCAACTCACCAACGGTGTAAGGGCTGATCTTGCCTCTGAACCCAAGTGGACCAGCTCCCAGGTATATGCTTCCCACCGATGTTCACCTGCAGCAGGGCCCCCACCCCTCACCTGCTCCTCTATCCTAAGTGCATCTTTCAAAAGCCCACTCAAGCCACTGCCATGTGACCCAGCGAGGGGTCTCCTTGGCATTTACCCCAGAGAAATGCAAACTTATGTCCGCACAATAACCGGCACATGGATGTTCACGGCCGCTTTGCTCACGACGGCCAAAACTACGGAACAACCCAGACGTCCTTCCAGGGGTGCATGGTTAAACACACTTTGGTACAGGCGCCCCATGGAATACTATTTGCTGTTAAACAGGAACGAACTATTGACAGCTGCATGGATGACTCCCCAGAGAATTATGAGCACGGAAACAACGCAATCCCCACACGTTAACTATGCCCCACACGTTAACTATGGCATGACTCCGTTCCCAGGACGCGCCTGAAACGACAAAGCGAAAGAAATGAAGACTAGAGGATGGGGGCCCGGGGCTGGAGATGAGGGTTTGGGCGGAAGGTGTGGGAGCCAGAGGGTGGGGGGTGTGGTGATGAAAAAACAGCAGGAGGGACCCTCACAGTGACGGGGATGGCCTGTACCTCAACTGCGTCTGCGTCCCTTTCCTGCCTGTGACACCCAACTGTAGTTTTGCCAGACGTCACTATCGGGGGAAACCGAGTAAATGGTACACGGGACTTCTACTATTTTTTACAACTACATGTGAATTTACAACACTCTCAAAATTTAAAAAGCCCACTCAACCTACGCATTTATCAAAACTCATAGGGCTAACTATCAAAAAATGAATTGTACTGTAGGTAAATTAAAAAAAAAAAAAAGCCACAGCTCACGTGGCTGCCAGTGCCTGTGCCGAGGAGACCATGTGCGAGGCGGGGCGAGGACGTGCACTGGGGGGTCTGGCGGCCCGCACCTCCATCTTGACCGCGTCAGCTGACTTCACAGTTTCCTAATCCCTACGATGAAAGTAGTAACACCTTTGCTCTGGGGGCTGCTGGGAGATAAGAAAATGTGAATGAAAGCACAGGGCACGGAGAAGGACCCAGACGTCAGCTCCCAGCCCCCTCTGCACAAGTAGCCATTGTTTGGTCTCTCAACATCTTCCCAGCACATCTCCGCAGATTCTCTGCCTCTGTCTACGTCCTGTACTGTCACTTCCCTGGGCCCATATTTACGCGGCAAATTAGACTCCTTGCACAGTGCTCATGGCAGACAGAGGGCCTCACGCCCGGCCTCCACACACCTCTGGGGTGCCACTGTCCATAGGAGGAGGGGTCTCCCTCTGGCATGGGCCCTGTCTATTCTGGGGCCTGTCCGCTCTCTGGCTCCGACCCTGGGAGCTTCCGCTCAGTGACTCACCTTCTCCAGCATTTCCATCAAAAGAGCAAAAGGCAAAGTCAGACTGTCTGCTGACCCGTGATCCCACTTCCCTGACCAACCGGCCACTGCCAGGCGCAGATATGGTGCCAGAGGGCTCTGCCCGCCCCTCAAGTCTTTGCCCCCAGGGTGCATTTACCTAAAGACAGCCCCGACTCCCCCCCCACTCAGCACTGTGCCCAGAACCAGGCCTGCAGGGTTGAGCATTACACACAGGTGTCAGAAGGCACCAGGCGACACTGTCCACCATCAGCAAGAGGCCCCAGATCCAGCGCCACGGCACCTCAGCCCCAGAGCCGCCCCCGGCTCCCTCTACAGCTCCCCACCCCTCCCCACGGCAGCTATACTCCTGGCCTCCACCTCCCACCTCCCTGAGCATCGACCACGGGCTGGGCTCTTCTCCCCTAACCTCTCACATTCCTATGAGTGGAGCATCTGTTAGTAGAACTCCCATTTTCCAGATGACAAGACTGAGACTCCAGGAAAACATCCCCACCATTTGCCCAAGATCCTACAGCTAGCGGGGCTAGGGCAAGATAGGAATCCAGGTCTGCCTCTCCAGCTGCTCTCTCCCCAAGGCCACAGGGGACAGCTTTATCCCTTACACTTGTCCTTCCTAACATGAGACTTTCTTGCTGTTGTCCTGCCATCTTCAATGTGCCTTCATACGTTTGCAACTCCTGAACCCAGCTGTCTGACACCACTGTGGTCAGAGGCTCTTAGCTTCTGGCCAGTGGGAGCCCTCCCTATGCGTGCTAAATGAGTTTATACACACAAAGGAGTTTTGTAAACTCTAAAATTCTATATAACCCTCAAGTAGATGAAAGGAGTTTACCAAATGCTTCTGTGATGCACTTTGAAGGGTTATGCCTTGGAAAGAAACTGACCGCACTGGGAATCGCCAAGACAAACTCTTCCCTTTTTCATGGAGTATGTATATCCTGTGTTGACTACTTGCACAAGTTAGTTTTAAAGCAGAAGACTATCTTACCACCCTACACACAGCACTCAGCGCAAAATCTAAACAGGACCTTGGCCACAGACAGTGACTTTCCTGATGGCTCAAACCAGCCATTCCTGCACTGCCCCTTCCCCTCCCATCAGCAGAGGAAATGGGAGGGAAGCAGCCCCCTCTGCAAGGTCTTCAGGAAGGCCGCATGCATTTTTAGACTTTCTTCACTTACAGCTGTCCATGTGACAAAAGCAGTCTGGGGACAGGACCTAGAAGCAAATTTAGGACCCATCTTTCAGTGGGTCGTGCCTTCTGCCACCTTCTGCCAGCGACAAACTACTAGGAGGGGAGCCGAATCCTGTGGGCGGCATCAAGGCTCCTAGCTGCCCCACGAAGGGAACCGAACCTTCTCCAGGGCACCTTTGGCTTGCAGTCTCTATACCTAAGTCCCCAGAGTTTGAAGGATGAAAGTTACAAGCTGTGGGAACTTCACCAGAGCCTGTCCTTTCCCAGGCCCAGTTAGTGCCGGGAAGAGGGCCTGGAGGCGTGGTAAGGGGACCCCGGGGCTGGAGAGTGTGCGCTCTGGGGCTGCAGTGAGACGGTTCGATGAACTCCCTCAGCCCAGGTTCCCAGGCCTTCAAGTCCTCCCGAAGGATAAGTGATGAGACACAGCTATGCCTCCACCACCTTCAACACACAGAAAACCAGAGACAAACAGAGCCTCTTTAGTCCCTATGGGAACAGCACACACGGGCGTAATACCAAACACGGGAGAGCCAGAATCCAGGGAGAAACTACGTTTTGTTTTTACCATTTTCCTAGTCTCTTCTTGGTCTGTATTTGCAGAAATAGGAGGTGACACAGAGTCTGCTTTTACCAGAGCATGAATAAAAGAAGAATAGCCGTGGCAACCATGCTGGATTCTCTGCTTCGTGAACCCTCAGAGTGTCCCTATGAGTGGGCACTGTTACTATTCCATTTTACAGAGCGATAAACTGAGGCAAAGGCCCTGGGTCACCCAGGTGTGAAGGACAGAACAAGGACTCAAGCCACATCTGCTGAACGCCAAAATCTTTGTCTTGACCCCTGACTCTTCTACTCCAGGATCTGTAAATTTCATCATCATGATCTTTCAAGTATTTGATTTCTCCGTTAAATTGATCAAATGCGGAAGCACAGATGCTAGGTTTGGGGAGGCAAGAGGGCGTCATCACTTTCTCTCTTAACCGCATGGATGGGCAGCTAGGCCAGGTGCCACGCAGAAGGTGAAGTGCTTCCCAGGAACACCGGGGTGCCCCCCAGGCCTGGGGGAATCGTGCTGGATTCTTGCTACACCAGCTGGAATCCAGGTCTATCGCCCCTCCCCAGGCCTCTGCCTCCAGCTGCCTCTCCACCACGGCCACCCTGCCCTTCTCTCCAAGTCCATTCCTAGGGTGTTCCTGGGGTCCCTCCCCTCCACTTACTCAGTCTGGGTATGGGCCAGCCTCAGTCATCCTCTGGGCTCTGCACAGAGCCTGCCACAGCAGGAACCCGACATCCAGGTCTGTCGGCAGGGTCAACAGAACTGGGCGAGAACTGTCTGGAATCCACACTGCCACCCAGCTCAGTCCCAGGTGAGCAGCAGAACCCTGGGTGAGCGACATGATTTTGCTAAGCTCCCTTTCATCCTATGTAATCTGTGAGAAGTGATCCTTGTTCTGCCCACCTCAGGTGCAAGGGGAAGGAGGTAAGACTCAGCAAGGTGAGGACTCTTAAAGAACGTTCCTACAGGCGAGCACCATTCCAAGCAGAGTGTAGGCCTTTACTAAATGCTTGTGGCTAACAACCATCATGTCTTCTCAGCCACAGCACGAGCTGCTGGGGGAAGGAAACCGGCTTGTGAATCCTCCAAGCACCTCACTCCTGGGATCAGGCTGCTGGGCATTCGAGTCCGTTACGGATTTTCATGCTCACTCAGGGTTCCCAGTTGTACATGACGGGGGTGCGGGGTCGGGGGCACGGGGCAGGGGAAGGAAACTGGGCTGCCAGAGGCAAAATGAACTAAAGCCTCACAGCTGCCATGTGCCTGCTTCCGACTCTCAGGGGAGAAGAGGTCCATTCTCGCTGCAAAAATCAAGCACCTGCTTCACCCCAACCCTTACTCCCCGCCCCAAGGTCAGGTGTGCCCGTAGAGGTGTCTTCTTTGTAACTGAGATGGATATACCTTCCGTGGCCTAGTCCTTCAGGGGATCGAAGGCCACCAAAGGCCCACATCTGGAGCAGGACTGGCAGTCACATTACCCGCCTAGAAAGGAACCCATCCAGTGCCCTTGGCTGAACAAAGTCGCCCAAGCTCCCGTATGAGACCATCTTAATGGAGGGGAAAAACAAAACAAAACATTAAAAAATGAGCCACGAAACCACATCAGGACTCTGTTCTCTGGGACTTTACACAGTCACTCTCAGTGTTGTAGGGATTTTCTGGGGTTTTAAGCAAATAGCATTTTGAGAGGAGGGGAGGAGTGGCATTATTCAGGGACATGCAAGTGTCGGGACCCAGAGCCAAAACAAATCTGAACATGGGAATGAGACAGCCGGTGTTACTTCTTGAAACTAAAGCCAACTGCATGCATGACTTGTCAGGAGCTCATTTATCAATGAGAAACAACAGACAGACAAGTCTCCTATGAGCACTCCGGTTATTCTCACTACCGTTCGTGTCATTTTAACCCACCAAACACCACGAGAGACGAGTGTGCTACGGACTAGAACTTGCTAAGCAAACTCAAAAGGAAGGAAATGAAGGACAAGGGGTAGGAAGGGGAAGAGAACCAGGACTTACTGAGCACAGAGCCAGGCACCATCTTGGCCTCCAAACCAGGGCGAGGGAGAGAGAGAAGGGCAGAGAACAGAGGATGGTGAGACACAGCAAGGGCCCCAAAGATAATCTGAAATGGTAAGCCACTTAGCCTAAGACGACCATGACCTGTTCTTCAGTCAGACCTGTTTACGAGTACAACGCATTTGATCAAACCATGAGGAAAAACCAAAAGAGGTAAGGAGTTAAAAAAAAAAAAATTAGCAAAATCAAAGTAGATAAGCCCAAACAAGAGGCAGTGTGGTCCAGGCAGAGCCAGCAGGGCTCAGGAAACGTGGGCTCTGACGCCGGCTCTGCTCCTGAGCAGCTCTGCCTGTTCGCCAAACCACTCTCCGTCTCTGGGCCTCCTCCTGTCAAATGGGAGCCTGAGCGGAGGAGCTCCACTTCTGACCTGCCAGGTCACTGTGCGTCTCTGAGACTCGGTTTCTTCGCCTGTGACATGCAGGTGGGAACCCTGAGCGTGCACAGTGTCTCAACAACAGATCTGAAGGTGTGTGAGCTGTAAGAAAGGACGGTAAGAGCTGATGGCACCATCCTGGAGAATTGCTGGCGTGGGCTGTGTGTGCAGGCCAGCCTTCCCAGTCCTGCACCAACCTGACCTGTCGTGCTCAAGGTCCCAGGAAGCAGGACAACAGCAACGGCCAACTCCTTACTCGCTCCCATCAAGAGCTGCAACGGCGGTGACCTCCCACGGAGCGAAGTGGGAAGCAGGAAGCCATCCTGACATTCTGCTCTGCTGGCGGTCTTGGGGTCACACGAGGCTGGGGGAGGTGGGGTTACAGAACCAGGCCCTCTCTCTTACGTATCAATGGAGCAGAGATGGGGCTGTTGTGCAAGTTCATTTTCCAAGCTCGGTCCTTAAGAACACGAGGGCACGTTGGTGTCTTTCAGTGACACTAACCGTGTTCTAAATTAGGAGATTTCTTGGAGACCCAGGAAGTTAGTCACTCACCAGCTTTCACACCTTCGTCTCCCACCTCTGCAACAAGAATAGCCTCTTCCTAAAATGTTTATGGACTTCCACAGGCAGCTACATTCTTCCGCTCCTGCAAGATGGGCCACCCCCAGCCCGGGCTGCATGCGTGGCTTTCGTGCTAGCGTGGCTCCAGAAGCTCCATGGGCAGAAAGAAGCACTCCAGCTCTGACCGTGGCCCACGGTCCAGGGCTACTCCCACAGAACTGCCAGGTCACTGCGCAGAGGGATCCTAATCACTCAGCAGCTGGCACCTGGGACACAGCTGGGAGAGCAGCGATCTCTTTATCTCAGGGGCCTCAGGGCCCCAAACAGGATCACAAGTATCACAGTGAAACACGGGAGGTGACGTAGGAGGGACCGAAAGGCTCTAGAAGAACTGGTAGGGACAGGAGAACCGCTAGGTTTCCCATCTGCCACCCACTCGCAGATCATATCCTGACCTCATCTTCCTACAAGACTTCACCCTCCTGATCTGACTGAGTCATATCTACCAACCTAGTTTACAGGGTCTGGTGCAGAAATTAATCAGACAGGCAACAATCTACACTACTCCCCTCGACCCCCTTCATACAGCAAGCACCATCACGCATTCAAGACCAGCATCATCTACCAAAACCAAACTCGAGAGATTTAGCTGCCTGACAGATCTGTTACAACGAACGACGGGTACACCTGAACTCCACGGCACCTCTCAGGTCAAATCCCCACAGTCGTCTCTCTGGTACCTCCCGGGGTGGGAGTTCTGAACGGTGGGACGAACCCTACTAAGCTCACTCTGGCCATGGGGCACTCTGCAGAAAAGCCAGACAGGAAAAGAGACTCCTCCTGTAAGAAGGGCTTCCCTGAGGTCCTAATGCAGGGCAAAGCTCAGGCATTCTACTCCAAATGACTTGGAACTGGCTGTGGAATAAATACAAGCAGCTTGGGGAGCAGCTGTTTACTGGGTCTTGAGCCCCTTTTTTATTTTTTGGCAGGACGTGGGTGCAGGAGCAGGGCGGGGTGCCTCATTTATAACCCCACCTCCACTTCCTTCTTACCACTCTGGATGTGACACCAGGACCTCCTTGTGCTTAGGGCAAAGGCCTTGGGGAGCTGAAGAGGAAAGGACATAGCCAACCAGGTTCCCCTGGCTTCGGGGAAAGGTGCCTTGGAAGCCCTGCTGAGCCATTCCAGAGCCTTCCACCTGCACCTTGACGGCTCTGAGACTCCAAGGGTCTTGAGAGAGTTGACCCGATTCCCGAAGGTGAGCACACCATCCTCATCAGAAACGGCCCTGAAAGAAACAGGTTCACTCCACTGTCTGCCCACAGAGTGCCTGAAAAACTGCCAAATGCACCCGATGCTGCTGTGCTTGTCTTAGTGTCGTCATCACCCTCCCGGAGCCGCCAGAACCGCTGTGGGTGCCGGCCCACCTCGCTCTGTGGAAGCCCGTTTCAGTTAAGTCAGCAGTGGAACTCTAGAACCAGGCCTCGGGGCGCCTCCCAAGGCCAGCACGCGGTGGCCTTCGGCTCTCGGGCAAGGGCCAGGCCCTGCTCGGGAACCTCATCTGCAGGAGTTATGAAATGCGCAGGAGCAGGAGAGCCACGCACGAACCCAGCACTGCTTGCAACCAGGGGCAAGCGAGCGGAGCTGGGCAGAGATTAGCCATGTCCTCAGAGTCGGAAACAATGCTAAAGAAAACAAAGCCGTCAGACTACATTAGGGGATGGGAACAGAAGGGGTGAAACTTCACAGGTACTGGTCAGAGGTCGGCATTTGGGCACCCAAACAAGTTTCAGGTGCTCTCAGTGAAGAGCCAACAGTAGGCTATCATCCCTGCAAAGCCCGATGGGATCCGAGTCGTATTCACCGTCCAACAAACCCTCACTGAGCGATTAGCCATTAGTGCTGCAGAGGTGATGGGAGGGGCTAAAGCCACAGGCCCTCCTCCCAAGGAAGTGAAAACTATTAAAAACTGATGCATGAGTCAAATAAAAAGCAAAATAAAATATACTAAGCAGAGCACATTTTAAAAAACAAGGAACAGGATAACATAAGCGGGCCTTCTCAAGTTCAGAAACTGGTATCACAACTTTATGGGCTAAGTACAAAGCTATGCTGGGGTCTCTCCCTCGCGCCCTGGCCGGTTCTCTGCCTGGGCAGACTCTTGCTCACTTCAGTTATTAATAAACCAACAAAACATTTACTACAGCTGTGATATTCACGAAGCACAAAGCCTAGCAAGTGCCTGGAAGCGGCCTCCACGTCCACGAGACCCCGGCAGACGGGCTGGCAAAGTCGCTCTGCGGGCTGCCTCCTGGGGCCTGGTCTGGCCTCACCTGGCCACTGGGGGTGGCAGGAGGGTCTGAGCCTGGCACAGGTGCCCAAGAGGCAGTCTCTCTGAGTGCCGCTGACCGCAGCCCTGCACAAACCATACTTCATGAGCCCAAGTGAACCCCCACCCCCATCACGGACGGGGTCACTGATAGCAGGCAACAAAGGAATAAAACAGTTTCTCTCCGAAACTCTCAGGAGAACCCAATTTAAAATGCACTTGCCTTCCACAAAGAGGACTGAGTCGACCTCCAGAGAGATGAACCCAACACATATTACGGGCAGAGTCCCCATGCCATTCTACCACCCTTGTGCTCCAAGAGCCCACAGTACCAAATTAATCTGCCCCACAGACAGTCCTGCTCGTGCGCAGACATGCGCCTCTGGTGCAGCCCAGATGGGAAGCAACCTGACAGCCCAGCAGTAGGGGCAGGGTAAATAAATGCCGAAACACCCATGCAATGGACAAAATGCAGCTGTTCAAAAGGTCGAGAGCCCTCCATACGTACTGGCAGAAACTCATCTTCCAATCTAGTTGTAACAAAGACCAGAACAGTGGACATCGTCAGCTCCCATCTGGGTAAAACTAAATAATTCTAATGATACGGAAATCTCTGGAAGGATACAAAAGAAACTTAACGTCAGTGGTCTCTAAGGAGGGAGAGCAGGTAGCTGGGAACAGAAGTGAGAAGAGGCTCCTCAAGGAATACCATTTTGTTCATTTTAAATTTTGAGCCACATGCAGGATAACTTATGCAAAAAATAGATAATTTTTTAAAAATCTAAACTACATATATGTATATCAGTATATGCTTGCACATGCAGGGAATAGCTCTGGGAGGATAAATGAGAAAAGGCCAACAGGGGTTCCTCCAGAGAGGGAAGGAGATACGTGGCTGGGGGACAGGGTTGGGGGAGAGTTACTTGTCACTGCTGAATGTATAACATTGATGCACATATTATCTGTTCTTAAAAAATTAAGACACACACACAATGCTTGCAATCCCCCAAATGCACCATGTTATTGCATGTGTCCAGACCTTTGTTCGTGCGGATCTCTCTGGCTACAACTGGCTCCCTGCTGCTCCCCTGCCCCCCTCAGCCTCCAGCTAGGCTAACCACTCTCATCTCTTAGACTCCGCTCCGGTGCCGCTTCCTCCAGGAAGGCCTTGTTCACCCGGCACAGCTTGAACCACAGGAGCATGAAATGCACTGGTGCTGTGTGTCTCCCCCACGGACTGTGAGCTTCTGAAGGGCACGAGCCCAACCTTAGTCCCAAGTCCCCGGTACCTGCCATGAAGAGCTCCTCGGGAAATGTGTGTTGAACCAAAAAACACATTCACCACGTTAAGTCAAGTCTCAACTTTCCCAGTGCCAAAAGCTGCAGAAACTGCTCTTGCTTGTGGGGTTTCCCGCAGCTATCACAATTGTGTTGTTAACACTAATTTGAAGCACAACACCTCTCAGTCCGCAGAGGGGCTGGGCTCCAAGCAGTATGGGGTCCAGAGCAGCAGAGCACCAGCAGACCCCGCGGCCCGCACACAATTGCTCCTCTGCCAGCACTCGCCCCTCCTCGGGAAGCCGCCAACACTCATCAGAGCCTCCGCGGAGCCCCTGTGCGATGCAGCCGAGGCCCTTCCTTAGGCTTCGTCCTCCCTGTGCTTTGAGGAGAGAGGGCTGGCCCCCCTTGGGACTTGCTGGGAGGCAGCACTTCCGGGGCACCCCCGTGGGCCGGTGTCTACTGCGAACAGGGAGGCCCGAGGTCCTGGGAGCCTGCCTGGTGAGCAAAAGAGGGGCAGGGGATAGGATCGTCCGAGGGAAGCTGAATGTGTGCGTGATGCTGTGCTCCTGAACATTCGGGATCTTCTAGAGGGTGTTAGTTTAATAGGCAAGTCCTATGTGCAGCCTGTGTGGGGCCTCTTCTGTCGGATTCCCTCCTGGTGTCAGAGTCCCGTCCCAAGTCCAACACGCCCCGGACGAGCTGTGCCAGGGACTGAGGGAGGAAGACAGAGGGACCCGACCAAGTTCACACAACCCACCAAGGTTCAAACACGTATGCCAGAATATGATGAATGCCACGGAACAGAGGAGTGGCCTGCAATCCCAAGTGGGGAGGTAAATTCTGGCCAGATATCCTACTGGAGATGGCCTGAGTGCCAGGCCTTCACGGATGGGTAGGAGTTCGACAGCCAAAGACAGCGCGAAGGCGTCCCAGGAGGAAGCCAGCAGGCTGGGGAGCTGGGAGATGAGGGCCCCTTCCCAGCTTCCGGTGGAAGGAGCCCCATGCTGCCCAAACAGGCATGTGTCCAGCTGATGCCGCTGCCCCTCCTAAGGCCCGGGAAGGGGGGGGCTCCGCCACTGAGGGTGGCCTCGGGCCACTGCCCACCTCCCTAACCCCTGCCCAGCCTCCACCTCGCTCTGACTCCTTCTAGCTCTCAGGGGCCTGCCCTACCATACCTGTCCTGCTCTCCTGTTTGCCGGTAAGAATACCAGGCAAATGAGCTGGGCCACAGCGGACACTGGCTGAGGGTTTACCTCACTGAACAAAGTCAGGGGACCCAGGGGGTCTTGACAGGGCATCCCAAACCTCCCCGTTCCATAAAATGACAGCGTAAAGATACAAAGCCGCAGAACAGTTATTTCTACCTGCCAGTCTACCGGCAGCCCCTGCGCTGACCCTCGCGGTTAACCCGGAATGCCAACACACAATACGAGAATTGTGCTCTCTCTTGGGAAGGGGGAGTGGCCACGCAAAACCCCATAGGAGAATGTCACAATCGTCTCGGGCTCCCGAGTTACAAATATGTGCTCAAGGCATGTGCGCAGCACGCGCTCACCACGTGTTTACGTGGCTATGAAAGCACAAAAGCACAAGGGCCAATGTGCTTCAGCTGCCGGAGCCCAGCCTGGGGATGGCAGAGGACCGGGGCAACGAGAAAGGACTCAGCAAAACACCACAGAAACGCTGCATTCAGAGCCATGACTGCTTTATTGTCCCCGAGTTTTTAAACAGCAGGAGTGGAAGGGGGACACTCCTCAACAGAACAGGAGTGCAAGGAAAACTGCAAAGCTTGGCAAAACTGCTAACCCACGTCCCCTCCTAGCTAGTCCGACTCAAGCTAAAAACATGCAACGAGCAGTGATCTCACACTCACTCTGGACAACGGGAACCAAAAATGAAAGGAAATCAATCTTTGCAGGCAGTCAACAACTAGACAACTCAGACCTGTCCAACCACCGGCTGACTCTGGATGGACACAGGCACGTTAGCTCCTAGCTCTGGGCCTCGGCTTCCCTAGTTGCAGCAAGTTCTCTTTCACCTCCGGTAGCCCAGGCTGGCTCCTCTGTCGTCAGGTAAGAGAAAGAAGGGATGAAAGCAGCTGCTTCTGGGGACCGTCAGTGCCCCCCCCCCCAGCTCCCAGCAGTACATGGGGATGCTGATTTCAGGGCGCCCGAGACAAAGGGCACCTCGGCCGGGGACTGGCTCCTGGGAAGTCTGGGGAAGCATCCAGAGAGCACTAGCAGCAGGAGGGACACAAGCTGCCCCACAGGGTGACTGCAACAGACGCAGGGTCTTCCAGCATCTCTGTGCCAGTTTTTAGCTCAACCCGATGGGGGTCCTGCTGTAGTGACAACGGGTGAAACAAACCTGAGAAACCAAAGTTCAAAACCCAGAATGACCAATGTTGCCCTCCTTTGGTGTCAAGGGACCAGACGAGGAGGGGATGGACGGCAGGGCTGGACAGTGGGTGGCATGCTGTAGGAGAAAGACTCACCTATACGTAGGAAATCAACGTCTGACTATGAGAATGGAAGTCTGAAGACAAACAGCCTCCATGAAAATGGTGGGTGCCTCAGTCTGCCCAGGCCGCTATCACAGGGAACCAGGAACTGAGTGGCATATAAAACACACGCTTTTCCTTCTCATAGTTCTGGAAACTAGGAAGTCCAAGACCATGGGGCCAGCAGATTCAGCATCAGATGAGAACCGTGTTCTCGCTGTGTCCTCACGTGGCAGAAGGGGTGAGGGCTTTCTGGGGACCCTTCTGTCAGGGTGCTAACGAAGCCCATTCACGAGGACTCCACTGTCATGACCTAGTCACCCCCGCAAAGGCCCCAGCTCCTAACACCATCACCTTGGCTTCAACATACAAATTCGCGGGGGGAGAGGGGAACACACTCAGTCCATAGCAACTGGAAATGAAACCTCTTTGGGCATCGAGGGTCAAGTTTCCCAGAAAATAAGATGCAAAGTTTTTTAAGTGTGTTCCTCCAGGCAGTGCAAAAATAAAAAGGAAGATCAGACTCACAAGTTGGCCAACGGCAGGCATTCAAGTCGCTAGCTGGGACCTGCGCAGGCTGACCCGCACCCTTGCTGAGGTAAACACTAGCACGTATGACACCCACTTCAACAATGTGGTTTTTAGCGCAGTGCTTCTCAAAGTGTGGTCCCCGGACCAGCAGCAGCAGCAGCAGCCTCATCTGGGAACTTGTCAGAAATGAAGTTTCAGTCCCCACCCCAACTGACTGAATCAGAAACTCTGTGAGTGGGGTCCAGCAATCAGTGTTGTAACAAGCCTTCCAGGTGCTTCTGCTGCTCCCAAAAGTTTGAAAACCGATGTGTTCGTGCATTCAATACCCAGAACCCTGCTAACTGAGAGAGAGGACAGCATGGCAGAGGAAATAGCTGGGGTCCATCGAGGTCAAGTCTCTTGCAAAAGGCCATGAGGTCAATAAGGGGTGTGAGGCCTAGGCCCCACCACCAGAACTTCTTCTGGGCCAGGACCTGGGGATCTAGGTACAAATGACCTAGCACTTGTCCATAAGGAGCAAACAATCTGGAATGACACTAAGAAGCCCAAAGGTTGACCATCTAGTGAAACGTGTCAGAATCAAAAGGAAAAAAAAAAAATGCTTGCAGAATATTTGCCACAGGAGGAGGGGAAAATGGGGTTGAGCAAAACAGGTCAATGGAAGAGGAAACTGATACTAAATATTTGGGGGAACATGAGAAGAAAACCTTAATTCCTGGAAAAACATAAACTGCCATTTGGAGACTCTTTTCCTCTCTTCCGCTTGCTTCACTGAGTCTCTGATGAAGAGACTGAGCAGGAAGAATCTAAGCAGGTTTTCATTTATTCTCAGACATCTTTCTCTTTCTACCACCAGCAGAAATTATCTACCTGATACATGGCAGCTAGACTGCTTGTCAAGATAATGGAAAGATTAAATCTTTGTTTAAAAAAAAAAAAATCCCGCAGCATCTGTTGAAGTCACGGAGGCACTTTTATACTGAAAAGATTGAACTGGGTAAAGCATCTGAGTGATTTTACAGGGCTGAGGGTGGGGAGGGAGGACATAGGAAAAGGATGTCACAGGGCCCCCTGGGTGGAAGGGACCTGGGCCGAGGCTGGCTTCTGAGTTAAGGGCCCTGTTTGTGGCGCTGTCCTCCCAGCGTCAGCGGTCACTGTGGGAGCAGCAGGCAGAGCGCTCCACTGAGGAGAAGGCAGCAGGTCCCCTTGGCTCAGCGCCTGCTGATCTCCGCCAGTCAGCCTGCAGGTGTGAGACCAGCAGGAGCACAGTGGGAATGACCCGGAGCCTGGCGTGGGAACGGCCATTCACCACCGCTCACCCTGCACCGAACAACCTGGAAAGCCACAACATCTCAATGTGTCCTCAGAATGTCTTGGCTGCTCCAGGGATCTCACACTCAGGTGCCTTCCAGAGCCAAGCAGGGAACATAAGTGGGTGAAGAGCGGCAGGTGGGAGCTGTCGTGGGTGCGGAGAGCATGCCCTGGGGAGCGGACGGATAGCTACTCTGATCGCTACGTCCAGCACCGGGCGGCTGTGTGGGAAAGAGGGCCCAGAGTAACACTAAACATCTCTGGACTTGTCAAGAAAAGCTGGAAATCCAGACTTCTTTGTACAATCCCAGGTTTTAAATGTTGTCAAGAAATGCAAGAATTCATAAAGCACCATGGGCGCCACACAAATCATGCCCGAGGACTACATCTGGCCCCCAGACCACAGGGCTGCAACCTCTGGTCTCAGGGACGCTGACTGCTCAAAGCGAAACGGCCTGGATGGTGAGGTTTGCACCTTGGTTTGCAAAGCCGTGTGGACTCTCGGGGCGTCAGTGCCCCAGTCATGCACGTCCGTCTGCCTCACTCCTGGCACATTCTGAGTGAGCTCAAGGCCCAAAAATGACTAGAAAGCACAGACTGTCTGAAATCCCGAGCACATCAAAGTACTGCCACGAAACTCCCAACCCCAAACAGTACGTGCCTTCCCACTTGCGTACTTGGGGAGGTGACTGACCTGGGTTGTGTCCCTGCCTGGCTTCCACTCTAGAGGGCGAGCTCTGGCGCCCCTGGGAGCAGAGAAGGGCCTGGAGTCTGCCCTGTCCTCATGAGGAGGGCTCCCTTCTGGCCTCTCTCACAACGTGGGGTTGGGGCAGGAAAGAGTTTCCATGCCAAATACTTGAACAAATTCAAGTACAGCCGGCAGATGGAAGAGACAATTCTGGATCCCTGACGCCTACAGATGGCTGGCTTCGGCCGGGTCATCGTGAACAGAACAGCTGCTTCCTCAATCACATCTCCTGCTCAGAACACAGGATTCTGTTTTGATGACTTCTACGCGAGATATAGAAATGAGAGGGGGGTTTCCTGCCTTTTATTTCAAAATAGCCTGGGACAAACGAAGACTTCTTGTACCATAACAACACATTAAAAGGGAAAGCTTGATGAAGTAGGTTTTCTTAAATGTCAACCCACAGAGCAACCTATTTGTCTGCCCACAGGCCGTGATAAAAATGTGACTGGGGAGCCTATCCAGAGGAGCAAGAGATTTCTTTCCAACGGCAGCACGGTCCCTGACTGGGGATAACACCAGGGGTTGAGAAGAGAGGCTTTGGAACAGATGAACTGGAGTCAGGACCTGCACTCTCAAGGATATGGTTGGCGCTCAGTTCCTTCCCCGCAGAGAGTGGCTCATTTCCTAACAACTGATCGTGGGACAGTCAGATGAGTGTCCACACCGTGCCTGGCACGTTGCAGGTACTCAACAAAAGCTAACTCTCTAAGTACAAAAACAACTTCCCCTGTAACCCTATTTGCACCACGGGTCTTTTTGCACACATGTGGGTTCTCCCCTCTTCTCGGCGATGAGATGGCAGTGAGCAATTCTGGGCCCAGCCCAACCTGCCGTGCTCTCAGCCCTTCACTGCTTACGGAAGGAAGACACAGGAGACCATTTGGGGAGTGGCTGGCTAGAGGCAAGCAGTGTCAAGAGGCAGGCATGCAGTCAAGCCTGGCCTTCCGGGGCTATTCTTTCCCTTTCTAAAGCAAGAGACAAAACCTCTCTGTGCATCCTCTTAACCCCAACTTCCTCCTTACCAAGTGCTTCGGTCCTGCACCTCTTCCATGGCTAAATCCACCAGGCTGGTCTGCTTTTCCCCTTTCTTCACTCTTGCCCAAGGTTCTGGAAACTCTTCCTGGTATCTTATTCTTGCACTTCATCAGTTGTCATTCTGGCTATAAAGGGAGTGGGCACTGGCTAAGCTGGGGAGACTCGTGCAGACTGTACCCACATAAACCAACATGGACAGGCCCAGCCACTCGCAAGAGCAGGAATGGACCAAACTCCTGACCGCACATGGCAGGTCATTAGATACCCCAGAGCAGCCGTCCTCGAACCAGGGATGGCCCAGCAGCAAATAACCACACAGCTTTCCTCCACACTCAGATCCATCAGCAGGCTCGAAAGCGCGGGAGCTGTTTCTGGCACTGATGCATTATGACTGGGTCCAATGAACTGAAAACCCATGTTCTCTATATTTGCCTTCCCACCTCAAAATGACTCTGCCCCTAACTAGCTTCTGAAGAGTTTTTGTTAAAAGATTTTATTTACTTATTAAAGAGAGAGAGAGAGAGAGAGAGGAGAGCGTGCGTGAGCAGAGGGAGGGGCAGAGGGAGAAGCCAGCTCCCCGCTGATCAGAGAGCCCAACCCGGGGCTCCATCCCAGGACCCTGGGATCAGGACCTGAGCCAAAGACAGACGCCCAACCAACTGAGCCACCCAGGCGCCCTGAGATGCTTATTCAGAGAACGTTGGAACCAAGTAGAACAGGAGCTCCACGCTAGTCAACGAGCAGACTCAGTGTTGCAGCTAAGAGCATTTTAAGGGGAAAGCCCTGTGACGTGAGCTAGCTGAGGGAGCTGGGGCTCATCTTCCTTCCTCAAGCTCCACAGTAGCCACCGCTCTGAATGAAGAAAAGAGTTCCTTATCTGCGTCCATGGAAAACACGGCCATTTCATGGAGCAAAAATGTTTCCATCCCAGCATGGTGGGAGGGGGGACGTGCCAGGCACAGCACTGCTGATGAGGCCACCAGCCCAGGTAAGCCAAGAGGTGCAGAGAAAGGAGCTGGGCTCACAGGCTGGAGAGTGGGGCAGGACTGAGGGGGGTCCTCAGACAGCCACTGGTCACTTGCCATCAGGACCTGGGGCTGGGCAGTCTGGGTGGCTTGCCCACGGTCATACAGAAGTCTGGGGGGCAGCGCTTCCAGACCCACGTTCTCCCCACCATGTCACCCACTTCTCCATCTCCTCTGAGTGAGTGAACGCACTTTCAATTCTGTGCTTTGGGCCAGGAGAGCCCAGTGTCCTCTTTCACTGGAACGCCTCCTTTGGTTCTTTCAGATCTGGCTTTTCTGCACTGGGAGACGGTCTAGGGCGCGTTCCCCCCACTGGAGGCTTCTGTGAGGATGGCAAGGGTTGACACCCGTGTTGTCCAACACTAAGCACTTGCCATGTGCTAGTGGGACTGAAGAACTGAGCTTTCCATTCCACTTAGTTTAATTAACTTAAATTTAAATAACCTTATAATTTTGTCAATTATACCTCAGTAAAGCTGAAAAACATTTAAATGGCTCTATGTGGCTAGTGGCTACCATACACGACAAAGCATACAGCATCCACACAGAGAAGAGTCAGCACAATGCTCCTGTGAAGGGCCAGGCAGTAAATATTTTAGCCTCTATAGACTGTATGGCCTCTGTTGCCCCCACTCAGCTCTGCTGCTGCGGCACGAAGGCAGCCACAGACACTGCAAACCCAAATGGGCATGGCTGTGTGCCAATAAAGTTTTATTTACAAAGGCAGGCAGTGGGTCAGATTTGGCCTGTGGGCTGTTTGCCAACCCCTGATATAGGACATAGGACTGGGAGTTCAAATCCCGGGACTACTGCCCACCAGCAGGATGAACTTGGGCATCCTTATCTTGTTAAACCTCAATTTCTTCGCCTATAAAGAGGAGACCATCACAGTGCCCACTTCTTAAGGAGGACGTAAGAATTCAATGAGAAGTCTGTAATGCACGCCACGCCTACAGAGCGGGCATTCCAAAAGTACTTGCTGGGTGAACGGAAGCCGGATACGTCCCGGGTGCTCCGACTTCCAGCCTCCTAGGTACCCCTCCCCATCCTGTGAGGTAGACACTGCTAGTCCCAACCTACAGGGACCTGAAGTGGCTGGTTCTGAGTCAAGTGCAATAACATGGCAGGACTAGAATCCAGGGCTCCCACTTCCGTGCCCTGGTCTTAGTCTCTCCTCCATGGAGGCTTTTCTATCTGACGTCCGCCTGGCTGGCTGGGCTCATGTGTACTAGCCTGCACTCCAAGAGGCTCACTCCTTTGTGAAGGAAATCATTAAGAAAAACAAAGTTGACCGTTTCTTGAGGGCTCTAAGATACTGCACTGTCCTGGTTCCTGTTCTGTCCACCCCTCTGGAGTCCTGGTCACACTTCTGGGGACCAGAGACCCCTCTGCTAAGGCTGTCGATCACCGACACACCAGAAGACATCCTCCCAGGGCGCTTCCCCTTTACTGTGCTGGGTCAGAATGAGGTTCTGGGTGCTGCAGAGGCATACGAAGATCCCTGTCACCCTTCACAGCGCTGCCCCGCCAAGTGTCCTCTGAAACTGAAAAACAGTATCCCGGCCCTGTGACGGGGCCACCACGAGGTGCTCTCTGCAATTCCCTACAGGGTCGCACGATCCCCCTGTGAGTAGGCCCAGCTCACACATGACCTGAATGACACGTCCTTCCTTCTTCCTGCATTCAGGAGGAAGACCCATCCCTGACGTCCTCTCCCCCATCTCCTTGGTGGGTACACCAGGATCATTCCCAAGCAGAGCAGGGGGCACTCAGGATGACTGTCTTCTCCTCCAGAGCCCTAAGACACCCACAGACTGTCGCCAACATGCTGGCCTCACTGCAGCCACCAGGTAGTTGGGCCAAAACAGCAACAGGCCCAGCCTAACAGGGTTCAAATAGGCCCAGCCTGACAAGCCAAGTCAGCTGGGCCCCTGCTCTCTCCTTCTGCCACAGCTAGGGGCTGAAAATTAGGCCCCGGTGCCCCTAGGAGCACCTAAAGCCTGGCCATGCCACTCACTACCATGCCACTCAGGAGGGGAATCACCTGGTCTCCCCCAGGCCTCACGGCTCCCCCAGACACGGACAGGGGCAGCCTGCTCGGTCACTGTTGCACAAGTGCGGGGGAAGGGCTGGGCCAGGCATTTTCACATGGGTTCAAAGCCAAGCAGGACACCTGCAGGCCCAGGTAGCTCCTCAGGCCCCCGTGGGCAGACACCAGGCTGGCTATGCTCTGACCCGGCAGAGTGGTCACTGGGGCCCTGTGCCGCCTCCCAGAGCACTAATGCCCTGGAGTCTTCTCCGTAACACTCAGGGACATGCCCGAACCTCACACAAGTTTAGAAAACGGATGGGTTTCTAAGGCAAGTCAGAACCCATTCACCTGGGAAGCATCGTCCCCTCGCAGCCCCCGCGGCGGAGCCATCAGGCTCGGCCCCTATTCCCAGCATGTGGCTCTTCTGCTCCAGGTCATAGTTTACCTGTCAGCCTACTTAGCCTCAGCCAGACCCAATCTCTCTTCTACTTTTCTTTCTAATACGTGAGGGTGTCTGCTAACTTCCCTGGGAATTAGATGAATAGGGAGGTTTACAGTCGAAATTAACCTTATTTAAAGCTAACTCACTTTTCTTCTCAGGCCCGAATCCTGATAAGCAAAACCCGACAGGGCTTGGAAAAGACACCCCAAAAGCTGAGAAGGGCTGCTGACCTGCCCAGCCTCGTAGGCTCATTGTTTTCCTAAATTCTCCTCCTCTGGGCCTGAGTCACATGCCGCACAGTCAACAGGGCCTGGAATCTGGGCTGGCATCTGAGGGTGTGGAGGCCACAGAGAGCACTGGGCGCCAGGAGTCAGGTGACCCAAGGCAGAACATTCTCGCGTGTTTGTGTCAGCAACTCCCCCACCCCTGGAGAACACCGGTGAGAACACGCTATGACAGAGCCCAAAGGGCACTGAAGCTCCTTTTTCAATCACACCAACATGGCTACTTTTCTCCATTAAGGAAAAAAAAAAAAAAACAACAGGTAGTTTTATACTGAATTGGATGTTTTCAACGTACGCAATGCCAAAAGGTTTTGTTCGTTTTGATTTCCTTAGTTCCAGTGTAGGCAAGGCAAGGAACTTTGAAAGTTCTTGGGAATCTCAAATGTCCCTGCTGAAAGCACTAAAAATAAACAAAGACCACACCCTCTGGCCAAGGAGATGGCACCTATTGAAAGTTCCACGTCCTAAGGAGCCGGCAGATCTCCCTCCAAGGAGATCACGCCAAGGTCAAAAGGACTGGGCCCTGGGCAGTCTCCCTGGAAGGTGGCTCCAAGTGAGGACTGCTGGAGAAGACTGTCCCCCCGCTTTCCAGGTGGTAACTGACCAACAGCTATCCCCTTCAGCCCTCACGCAGCCCTGGTTCAACATCCCTCTCCCGGCTTGGTCAGTGGGCTCCCAGTTGTCTGCTCCAATCCACCCTGAGCTGCCACTCCCCAAACACTGAGCCTCCAAAAGCAGAAAGCATCAACATCTGGCTCCCAGCTCCCAGGCCTCTGCTTCCAGACAGGACTCTTGGCTTTGCACCTGCTGCCATCCTGAACTTGACCAGCGTAGCCCAACAAACTGCTCACCCAGGCGCCAGGTCCCGGTGCCTGTCAACCACCTGCTATTCCCCCAAATGCCCCACAGCACCATGCTTCCACACCTCCGCCCTCACTGCGCCCTGGTCTGGAGCATCTCCTGCTCCCCAGCCTTCACCTGTCTCAACTCCTGCTCATTCTTCAAGAAGCCTTTCTACCCCTTGCCTTTGGCTCAGTTGAAATGACCTTCCTGTGACTCCCACGGGACTGTGGATTCGCCAGCATCCCGTGCACACACATCTCCATTACACGCATCATGCTTCATCTGGCACATAGTAGGAACTCAATCAAAACAGCTGCTGTCTCTCGGGGCGCCTGGCTGGCTGAGTCGGAAGAGCATGCAACTCTTCATCTCAGGGTCGTGAGTTCAAGCCCCACGATGGGTGTAGAGCTTACTAAAAATAAAGAAATAAAAAACAACTGCCATCTCACTGTCCATGACATAAGCCTGTGAGCTCTGCAAAAACAGGAACTCGGTTTACTCATCTCTGAATTCTTCAGGGCCTGACACATACAGAGGGCGTTTACTAGATACTGACAGACTGGATTGTGCCTGGGGTACCACCAGCATGGCAGCGTGGCCTGTGGTCACCACAGGAATAATGACAAATCTGAAGAGGCACAAAGGGTGAGGAAAATGAGTTCTGTCACATCCACCAAGACCAGAGGCAGTCCAGATGCTTCTGTTACTTCCCTCACACAGCCCCTCATCACAAAGTTTCATCATGTCCAAGAGAGGGTCTGTGTCAGGGCCATCCAACCCCAGCCACCATGCTGGGTCCTCCGCAGGGGGCTTTCCAAGGCCAGCCCCAGCCACGGATGCCAGCGTCTGAGGGGAAGGGGCTGCTGCAGCCTGGAGTCAGGGCCCCCAGCCCAGAACCCAGTACCTAATACCAAGCCTCACACTCCTGTACCAAGGGGTCTCCCCCAAAGCTGACCAAAGTCTAGCAGGCAATCTCACATGCCAAGACTGTCCACCCTGTTTACCCCACAGGATGCAGGCTGGGGCTGGCGAGGTGTCATGCTCAGAAGACATGTGGGTGGAGACTGTCGGGAACCACTGGCTTGCGCCAAGAGAAGCCCAGTGACCACTGAAGAGGGTAAAGGGCGTTCCCTCTGTCAACTGGGTCAAGGGCTTGGTTCAAAAGCTTTAACGAGGGGCGCCTGGGTGGCACAGTGGTTAAGCGTCTGCCTTCGGCTCAGGGCGTGATCCTGGCGTTATGGGATCGAGCCCCACATCAGGCTCCTCCGCTATGAGCCTGCTTCTTCCTCTCCCACTCCCCCTGCTTGTGTTCCCTCTCTCGCTGGCTGTCTCTATCTCTGTCGAATAAATAAATAAAATCTTTAAAAAAAAAAAAAAAAGCTTTAACGAGCTTAGATGAGCTCTTGCTCCTGGAGAGATGGCCGGTCACATTCAGGTGGCACAGGGGTCCAGAGGCAACTGGAATCATACCCCAGGGGGCAGCGAGAGGCGGGCAGGCTGGGGGCGAGCACCCCAGCTGTGACCACACAACCTGCCCCAACGCTGACTGCAGTTGTGAAGGCAGCTCGTGGACTCGAAAGAAGGGGCAAAACCAAATAAAGACATCAGCTGCAAAGAGTCTAGAGAGAATCTAAGGAGGAGGTAAACGTGCCTCCCACTCTACGTCCAGAGAGGTGTGCAGCACCGGAGGCTTGCGAAGAACACACTCGCATTCAGAGGCTGGTGAGAGCAGAGCCAAGGCTCCGAGGCTGCACTGTGACGCTTACACGCATTTACTTTCCTCTGTTTAGGACGAAAGTAAGTCACTTTTAGTAAACAGAGATTTTGTTTCCTAAAGAGAAAGCTTAAAAGATTTTACCAGTCTTAACTCTTGTTAAGAGACACACTGCAAACTAAATTATAACACATGCTTTTAACTCTTCCTCCCCCCTAAAAATCTTAAGACATCAGGGAATGGAGAATGCTGGCTGAGGAAAGGCTCTACCTGCCCCACTCTGGCCTGTCCAGCTAAGCCCAGCTCTGTGCTCTGTCACACACCGAGACCGTGAGGGCAACTGCCCTTGTCCTTCCCTTGCCAGCCCTCCATCTGTCCTCCCCACAGCATGTGCCCGCCACGGGGCTGGGCATTAAGGGTCTCCACCCATGGACTCACTCAGGGTCCTAAACCCACAGGCTGGGTGCTGCCAGCAAGGCCATCATCCAGAGGAGGAAACCCAGGCTGGGAGAGACAGTCACCTGCCCAAGAGCAGATGGTCAGCAAAGGGCAGACTCGGGATTTGAACCCAGGCACTGACTCCAGAGGGCTACACAGGCCCTGAAGGACGCAGACCTGGGTTTCACCTACGCTCTGCCCAAAGCTCCTCTGTGGTTCTTCCCCGGTTGGAAGGCGGCCTGCCCCGGACCACGTGGCAGCACGTCTGCCCTTCGGGTCCCATGCGCATCTCCTCCCTCCCGTCCCTCCACACAGCACCGCACCCTTCACCGGGGCTTCTCAGACGGCCTCTTAACCACTCCTTAAAATGCTGGGAGGCAGAGCCAGCAAGGTGAGAAATCTGGGGCCCAGGGGGTCACACAGCACACCAGTCCCGCAAGACAGGAGCAGCGTGGTCACCAGAGGGCCTTCACAGGAGGATGGCCCCCAGGACCACCCCATGGGGACCCCCGCATTTCAGACCCCCTCTGGAGTCTCAGAACCACAGACACCACCTCCCCAGGAGACGACTCCCCCTCCTCACCCAGAGCACGGAGGTGGCTGGCTACAGGGGACGAGGTCCTTCCCCCACTGAACATGCAGAGAGGCTGCTCCCAGCCGGCAGATGGAACCTCCCTCAGCTCCCAGGCCCCAGGCCAGCAGGAATGCCAGAGCAAGGGGAATTCCAGGCGAGGCCGAGGCCTCTCCCAGCTGGGCCGTGTCCGTCAGGGCACTTCAGGCAGAGGGCAGCTAGGAGGAGGGTGGCCTCCCCTGGGTGGAGGATGGGGGGCAAGCAGGAGCACCAGAACCCACACGAGCCACCCCCTCTATCCAGAGCACTGCTGGAGCTGCTGGACACGGAGAGGCCCTGGCCAGGCCCTGCTGTCCAGGAGCCCACGGGCCTATCCGGCAGGCTCTGCGGCATGCCACCCAAGCCCCTCAGAAGCAGCAGTGCGGTGCTCTGGCCATGATGGCCCGGGCACGGCCCCCGGACGACGCACCCTGCTTACAGCAGGAACTGCATCACCTTCCCACTGAGGCAGGCGCTGGAGGAAGAGTGAGCATGGCATGGTGGCAAGAATACAGGACTGAAGCCAGCCAGAATGAGCTGCAATCCCACTGTCCCCTCTCACTCTGGGCGAGTAATTGCTCCGGGCGGCAGTGTTTCCAGCAATGGATGGGGCAAGTCCCTCAGCCATCTATCCTGTGCTGAGGATTAAATGAACTAATGAAGTCAAGTGCCCAGCCCTACTTGGGATGCTCAGCAGGTGCCCAATCAACGCCTGGGAAATGAATGCCTGCAGAAAATAACCACCCCCCTCTTCCCCACCTCATTAGGCCCAAGCCCAACTCCCAGCAGAGGAGAAAGGGCCCTTATTTACCACCACCACCACCAAGGCACAGAAGAGCAGGTGGACAAACCTTGGCCAAGAAACCAACAGCCTCTTCATCAAGCTCAAGGCTTCAGTACTTTCCACTGGGACTCAGTTTCCCCCGCTGGGGGGTTAGTGAGCCCAAATTCAGCAACCTAAGGGATCCCTGCTGAGCATGAATCAGGGGAGGGGGTGAAAAACGGGGCGGACTGATGGAAGAGGACGGAGGGCGATGGATGGCATGTTTCACTAGCCGGAAAGGCTCTGGACAGTGACTCCGTTGACGGCACACTGTCCTCAAGCAAGACTGCGTCTCAGAGTCATCTCTCAGCAGAGAATGCGATGCTAGAGCGGGGGACTCAGAAGACAAAGGTTCTAGTTCCTCTGTGCGCTGGCTGTGTGACCTCAGCAAAGTCACCGCACCTCTGGGGGGTGGGGGAGGGAGATATCTCCTCCGTAAAAGAACATAAGCAGGCCAGAGAAGCTCGTGCTCTCTACAGCCCCTGGTCATTCTAAACATAATTCCACAACACCTAACCCCAAGCATGCGGGCAAGAGGGCAGGTTCCGCACAGTCAGGTCCAACCAGGTGGATGGACAGGGTGACAGTCGCTGCAGACCGAGGTGAAAAGAAAGAACTGCTCACTGAGAATCACCAAGACGTGGCCGGGACCCAAACTGCATCTTCCCTCCCCTGAACCCCAGAGGGATACCATGTGCCAAGCCTGCAGAAGGGACAAGAAGCTGAAAAAGAACCAGCAAGATGGTAGGGAGGCAGGCCCCCCACCCCCCCGCAAGAGAACTACCCTGAGGCAACCAGATGAATAAAACTTGCCCTCTCTGTTCCAGAAAGAAGGTGGCTCAGAGGCGCTGTACCAAACCCTGGGCAGGGAGGCACGCCCAAGACCTGGCCCAGGCGAAATAGGAACTACCTGGATGATGTGTACAGCAGGCACTTCGCCCAGAGGTGGGTACCTTTCAGATCCTCCTGCACTGAGACATGGCAACAACGGAAAATTCCAGTAGGTTTATTCCACTCCTGAAGAGGAAGGTCCCTGGGGAAGTGAGGTATGAATGGGGTCTATTCCAGCCCTTATTCCTCAGTCCTGGATGCACAACAGGTCGACTCAGAAGCTTTAAAAATACCAATGCTGGGTCCTACCCCTTCTCTCCAGGATTCTGATGTAACTGGTCCTGGATGCAGCCTGGGCATTGGGCTTTTTTTTTTTTTTAATCCTCTCCAGGTGATTCTAATGTGCAGCCCAGGTCGAGAACGACTGCTCTGGAGTCTGGAATCTCAGCAGAGGCCCCAGCCATCTCCCAGAAACTCTTTAGGAGCAGAAAGCGCAGGAGGAGACCCAACCAGGCAGGCCTTGCTGGAGACAGGTATCCTCACACCACCCCCACCTCCACCTCCAAACCAGGATCAACCTGCAAAGAGCCATCTGTCTGAGCAGAACGCAGGGCCCCTGCCCAGCCCCGGCTGGGGCCTACCACGTGCCCACACACTGAAGGCTGTACAATTGTGTTTAATTATTTGATTACTTGAGGCATGTAAACAAAATGTGATATTACACAAACCTAGGGTGGCGAGCGCCACAAAAATGATTTACTTTGAGAGATCTGAATTACAAATGCAAAAAAAAAAAAAATGCTGGAAACCCTTTTAACAATCTCTTTGAATGGAAATCGGAATCTGAATACATGGGGATGCTTCTTCTGGGCTGCCAGATTTATTTCCCATTTCCCCTAGAAGGTCCCCAGGAATAATTCTATTTTCTTGTGAATCTGTCTTCTGTAAGGCTGAGGCAAAACATCTCCGTCTTCCCGACTGAGGCACTGCGTTTGGTCCTCCGGTACATCTAGAATCCAAGCACTCCTTTAAAACAAATTTTTTTTAAGGTATAGGAAAAAGAGGAGCAAGGGAAAGCGGCAGTCAAAATTTCTAAGCTCCCCCATGGTGTTAAGACTAAACAAAATTTATGCTTTGAGATAAAACAGAACCTAGTGCTTCTATCTTTCGAACACACCAACCAATAGCATGTGTGCGCAAAACCACCAGGCTCTAAAGTGAGACAGACCGGGACAGAGCTACTGGCCTCTCGGCCTAGCGGCTGTGTGGCCTTAGGCCGGTTACTTGGCCTCTCGGAGGCTCCATCTCTTTAGCAGTCACTGCAGGAATGCTGTGAAAATTAGAGAGTGTATGCAAAGCCCCTGGCCCAGGGTGGGCCTTCAATAACCAGTGGGCACTGCTATTATTCTTTGAGCAATCCACACCCATTTCGGCAGAAGCCTGCTGCGCCCAACTTTTCATGGTCCTGAATCTTGGGAACTAGGGAACCACATTATACCACTGCGGAAGGAGAATCTGTGTCTTTGTTTCACGGGCGAAGGAAAAGAGCAAGAGCAGTCAGGAGCTGGCCTGCCCCTGCATTCTGGGGTCAAATGGGCTGTTTAGCGACATGATTTGCTTTTACCTCCTGAGAGCGGCCCCATGGAAAAAGTCCCTCCAGGGACCACAGGAGCCCAAGGAGCACTGTTGTTTCTGAGATATTCCTGCGCAGTCTGGCCAAACAGCCCCCACCCCACCCCACCCCCCTGCAAAAGACAGCTTCCCTTGCAGCCCCCACAGCAGGAGAGGGGCAGGACCGTTAACGAAGCGGGGGTGCCTGTCACACTTCTCCATAACCCCTGACGTGATGTGAAATTCTACAAGGTAGACCCTTTGAAATGCAAAATCTTCCAGAGTCCTTCAAATGTGTTTTTATTTTCTCGGGTTCCTAAGGCTGCTTTCAGACCCACCCATCAGTATTTCCCCTCTCAATCACCCACATTTAACAAAAAAAAAAAGAAAGAAACAAGAAAAAGAAAAAGAAAAAAAGGAGGAGGAGGCTGAAGCAAGGACGTCTCTGTTTTTTGAAAAAGCTCAAGTATCTCCAGTCGATGCAAGGAAGGAGAAAAAAAAAATCTTGTCCTCGGCTCCAGCCTCGTTACATCCCTCTTCCAAGACAGCCTGAAGCCAAGTTTCCCCTGCAAGATTTCCTCCCGTCCTGACCAGCACGGCACTGACTCTGCCACTGCTTAGGATCCCAGAAGGCTTTCTTAAATCAAGAATCCGGGTGCCCTCCGACCCAAGTTCGGGAAGGTTAAGACAGGCACCACCAAAACTACAACCCACAATTTTCGAAGCCCAAGCCTTGATCCAAAACTGTGTGCACAGGAGGTTTGGATTAAACATCAAAGAAGAAATTACCTTAAAACAAAGTTGTTTGGCAAAGAAAATTACTTCACCATAAGAAGAACCCTAGGGAACAGTAAATTGCTTTTGAATATAGACTTTTCAGTGGCGCGGTCATTAATCATGTTAATGTAAACTGCACTAAAACAAAAATTTTCTAAGCAAGTCTCCGGGCACATCAGCGTATCTAAGCCTCTGGGTTTGTTTCCAAAGCTCACATCCCAGCACGCAATGAAACTGCTGTTAATGGGGTCAGCTATTACAGTGCAGTCCCCGACCCTGGGCCATAATAAAGGTGACTCAGCCATGTAGAAAGAACTCTCATAAAGTTAGGCAGGAAACAAACACAGAAATTAATCAGAGAAGGAGAGTCAATGATTTTGGAAAGTGTATTCATGGGGCAAGTTTAAACAGCAACTCTCCCTGGATGATCAGACATTTCAGAAAGGAGTCGAGGGAGGCCAGTCAACATTCCTTGCAGCATGCAAGTCCCTCGGCCAGGCCCTGTTTTGTAGGGTGGAGGACAGGGCAGCAGCTGGACAAGGCGAGGAGGAGCGTGGAGCCCAGCAGAGTTAAGCTGCGCTGAGCCCAGCCAGACCCGGCCATGTGCTTCATGTTGGCAACAAACCGGTTCTTTCAAGAGAGGAAGAGTCTGACAAAAAGGACAGCTGCAGCAAAGCAAGAAGCTGAGAGGCAAAAAAACAAAAAACAAAAAAACCCAAAAAACAAAAAACCTCGAAAAAGCCCCAGGTTTAGGATTCTCCCCTCACGTCAAAAAAAAAAAAAAAAAAATCACCTTCAGCATTTGCAAGGGCTAGTTAATCTATGAACGTGTCCCCCTTGCTGGATCAATTAAAGAGAGCCCCTCCACATCTGGTTTCCATCTAAAACCGAAACTTGTATTATCAGCATATTACATAACAAATTATGCCTGCAGGTTTCTTTTATTACACATGAGAGAGGTGTGTGTGGTGGTGGGGTAATGATGGCAGTTGTGCTGGTCTGAGTATTTGCTTATTTCAGGCTTTTTTAAGGGCGAGAACAAAAAGTTTCCATACAGTATGCAGTTCAAGAAAGTCACACTTGCCCGGATAAAAAATCAACTCAACAATCCGCTGGTGGGTCCGGCGCTCAGTCTTCAGGGCCCACTGCATCAAGCCTGGGCTGAGAAGGGCGTACTGTTTAAAGAGCACGGCAAAGGTACACCACCAGGCTGCTCCGAGGCGTCCTCTGCTGCCAGCTCCCAGGGTGTACAGGGCTCCCTCCTCTCCAGTCTCCTGCAGGGGAAGAGAGCTGGCTGGCCTTTTCCAAGCTTCCACCATGGGTCAGGCGCCTGGCCCCTGACCCCGCTTAAAGGACACCCAGCCCGTTAGGCTTCCAGAGAACTGAGGAGATGGAGGCCAGGGCACAGCGAAGGAACCAAAAGGGGGACAGAGAACGATGAAAGGTATGGAGAAAAAGAGCCTAAGAAATACAACAGGGCTTCCCATAAAATGTCAATGAGGTAGAGCCACCAGGACGACAATAAGGCATCTCAAAGCTCTTCCTAGAAGACCTTCATGAACTTCCAAAATGCTACTACGGGCGCGACATACCCTAAATTGAAAACAGAAGGGAGAAACTGACTACAAACGTTATCAATCACAATCGTGGAATGCTCTCCTTGTCCTGCCAGCCTTAGGAATTCAAACCCACTTCTGCAGCAACCAGTACTGCTAGCTTTTACTTAAAACTTGTCTTCAAGGTTAAAATGGTTGCACGTCAATATTACCTTCTCAGGGGAGAACAGTCCTTGGCCAAAATGATTTGCACTGGTCTTAAAACCACCTTGTTCTCTGGAGGGGCCGGAGGGGGCGGGGGGTGAAGAACAGACCTGCCCCAAGCCTCTCCCTCCTTTTCTAGACTGGAACAGCACCTTAGGAGCTGGATCAGCATGCTCCTCGGTCTGCAGGATGGCTGGCAGCATCCAGATCCCAGCCAACTGCAGACACGCGGTGAAGGGCCGCCAGTCCTGAACTTAAAACCCAAACCTTCTCCCACTAACGCAGGCCTATCAATGAGGACAAATAGTTATTTTCTGTTTATCTGGCTGTCCAGAGCTGGGGGCGGGGGGCAAACCCCACAGATCTGCAATTCAGTATCAAAAGTGTAACTGAGACAAGTTACTGCTAAGTGGATAAATTAAAATGAAACTAAACCTGGCCAATCAGCAACAGTTTCACCCCGTCTGCTAACTCCATTCCTTCCCAAGTCCTCAAAGCGGGTGACATCCTTCAACCGAGTCTAAGATCTGGAGCAAGGAGGGATCCCCTTCCAGCCTGTGGGAAGCGCTGGGAACACATATGCTAGTGTGTCATTTGGAAGTCTGCTAATACGTTGTAAGCAGCACAAGACGCTTGCCTGGCTTCCCAGGCCAATAAACAATGCCATTCCAACTCCTGCAGCAGTCAATAGAAAACAGTCCCCTGTCTCCGCCATCCAACAATTCAACAAACATTTGTTCCTGTTGAACAACCGTCAGCCCGGCTCCATCTGCACCCGCTCCGGCAAAGCGAGCGCGGCGGCGGCGGCGGCGGCACCAATGCCCTGCCCCAGGGTCCCGGGACCGGAATGCAGCCCACCGAGGGGCCACTCGCCCAGCACCACCGAGTCCGGAGGCTGTAACGTATGGAAGACTCGGAGTGTGGCCTATAGGAGGCAGAATCCCATTCATCAAATGCTGCAAAGAGCTGTTCTTTGTTCACCATCTTACGAAGTACAGTACGTGTTAATGAACCCCGGCGGTCAGATGGAGGGAGCCCGGCTTCAGGGGGTTTCCGGGGGGCGAGGGACCCGAGCAAGCTAGCTCGCGCGACTCGCCGGTGCTCCGCTGCTCTGTCCCGCGCCACGAGCATTGTTCCCCAAGTCTGCGAGCGGGGGTGGGGATCAGGGGGGTGCCCGCGAAGCCCCTTGGAGCAACGCAAACCGAGGGCCCTCCCCGGACTCTGGGTGTCCTCGCCTCCTTCGTCCCTGCCCCAGTAAGAGAAACTCCCAGCGGGAAAGCTGACTCCCACTGGCTTGCAAATCAAGGACTGGCAAAAATGTGACTCGACCAGTGTGCCCGTGCCGGACGGCCCTTCTCGCCATGTGCAAAACCACGCCGGCGCCCCCCATTCCGCAAGACCTGCGCCGCCACCCCGCGGGCTTCCGCACCCCCGCTCGGGGCAGACCACCCCCTCACCCCCAGTGCGACCGTCCCGGCCGGTCCGGCAGCCGCGGAGCCCACCGCTGTGCGCCCGCATCCCGGGGGTGGCGGACGCAAACTTCCGCGAACAAAAGAGTTGTCTGCAAACGGTGCGGGAACTTCGGGGCGAGCCGGGGCGCCCGGGTCCCCGGGTCCTGGCGCATTCGCCGCTGCCGCGAGCAAGGGCTCAAGTTGAGACGCGGAGAGGAGCACACCCCCCGGCGGAGCCGTCCCTGCACCCGCCCGGGGGAAACACAGACTTTTCTGCAGGGGCCGGGCTGGCTCGTTCTCCTGGCTGCGCTCTGACAAGTCTCACGCCTGCACCAGGGGCGACACTCAGCGCCCCGAGAAACCACCCGACCCAACGCGAAACAAGGCAGAAAAAAAGGAAACCAGCAACACTTAAAATAATAATAATATGATAATAATAATAATAATAATAGTAATAATAAAATCTTAAAACGGCAAGCCCAGCACACGCTCGAGCGGGGTCCCTCCAGCCTGCGGCTGCGGCGCACACGGCAGGGACCACCGCTCGGGACCGGCCCCCCCGGCCGCCGCCGCCGCCGCGCGGCCCGGGGTCGCTTACTGTGCGAGGCGGGGCGCTCCGGGCGCGGGCCCCGC